>NW_028248196.1:0-57747 GCF_964263255.1 Lissotriton vulgaris | reverse complement strand
TCTAAGTGTAGAGTTTTGGCGCTTTAAAATATTCACAAAAAATCATCCGAACAACGAATTCCCATTTATTCACCTGTCATCGGGAGAGAAACCTGTGCTGCATCTTTTAACCCAATAAAAATGCCAACAAGGGAATTTTTTCAAAGATTAAATCAGAGGTAATTGATCACTTGAAATGTTGTGCTTCTGATCAACTAAATTAAGTTGATACCTGCTATTATTGTAATTTGTCCCATAGATTTGTACATAGTAATCAAAATACTAAGGAAGGAGAAAAGCTACACGGTTATTGAGTTTGTTCAAAAATATCTCTTTATATATATATTTGTTTAAGAAGGGTACTGTTACAATAAATAGGAAAAATTCATCAAAGACAAATGGACTGGAAATAAATGAATTGTTCTTCACATCCACTTGCGCTGTAGTCCACTCTTAATGAATAAATAACAATGAATCTTGCATAACCTAAAACAATGATTCGATTGTCTGAGTTATTTCAACTTAAAAGATATGGACAAAAAAGTTGACGTTTCGGCCTTGTAGTTGTTGAATCCTTAAGGCCATCCTCAGGACAATTCAATCTTTAGAGAGTAGAGACCCCCTGTGAAAGATACAATAATCATTTTGTTACCTTTCTTGAATGAAAATTAAAAGCTTTTTATCGTGTGCAAATAGAGCTATCTAGCTCTATCTAATACATATCTTCTTCACTATAGCTGATTAAATATATACATTGATACTTAAATTGATTGTTAACTGGACTCCACATTTTGGAACATGACAAAAAAATTATACAGTAATAAATGAATTCATTAACTGGAGTATTACTTCAGTTGGACTCCTCGTTTAAAACATTCTATATTCATAACAAAAAGTAACTCCAATATCAACCCTGCATGTTTAAATCAATGTCATATTTTGCATTACCTTGAATATATATGTAGTTGGCCTTGAATGCATTTGTGGCTGGTTATATCTTGCTATTAGTGTCTGTGGCTAATTTTTATCCTCAGACACCATAGAGCCGCGTTATTGGTAGCTCATACTTCAGTCGATGTTTACATTATGACTACATTATGACTAAAGCCTTATTTCTGTGGTGGCAAGAAAGATGTGTACATATAAACACCGGCAATCTTTACTAATTTCAAGAGACACCTAAATATTCAATGTTTTTAGATTATCCTTAAGAGACAACCTCTAATTGATAATTTGTCTCCATGTATTTGTACATCAAGTACCTGTATACTGTCTGGATCCACCTAGTTCTGGATGATTTGTCTTGACTGGGAGTTTCAAGAGACCTGCCACGGAAAATAGATTCTAATTGCAAATAAATGTCTTATGGCATGGCAAGGTCCTCCGCATTGAGCTTATTTATCTATTAAAGTCAGAAAATTACCTGCTCTTGAGGAATATTTGAGCAAGAAAAGATGATGGGACCGGCGTTTTCAATCAGCGTCTCCACAGCGTATCTAGAAAAGGTTATGATATTTATGTGATCACTGGACAAACAGCCGTGACATTCGCCGATGACTTAACTATAAAGAGCGTTTGTATTGAAATATATCCAATTACTGGACTGTTATTTTAGTATGAAAAACAGACTTGCGCTCATGAATTCGAAAAATAACTTGTATTTAGGCCATAGTTTGCTAATAGAATACTATCGCAGTGGCTAGTGGTTTATGTTGTTCGATAACCGCTGTATTAGGAAAATACTAAGGAACTCTATTAAATTTGGACTACCCGGTCTTTAAAGATCCTGATAGTTGTATCGTACTCTTTATAAAATGGCAATGTTAACCAAGGCAAATATGTGATTTAACTGACGCCATATTATTTAGCAACGGGAATCAAAGTCTCTACATGCCAGAGATTCGAAGAAATTAAATCTCTATTTACAAACATTTCAAGAAGGGACCTGTGCTACTGAACTTACTTGTTCAAAATCCAAATTCTCGAATCTGTCTCAAACGTGGCGTAGTCTCGCGAGAGAGTAACTCAGCGATGACACGCATTACATCCATATAAATACCTGCTCGCGCCCGCCCTTTTGATATTATCCAGGTTGTTCAGCGTATATCGGCGGCCATCTTTTAGTGGAGTCCTCACTATAGAGCATTATTCATGGGCGGGTTCGTTTATATATATATACTGACCTAGAAACTTCAGCTATTTAGAAACCTTGGCATATTTCAATGCTACGTTTAGGTTAGTTTAAAAAGCGTCACTTTTGAACGGAATCTTAGGTTGCTCACAACCGACTACTTGATATTATCCAAATTAATCAGCGTATTACGGCGGCCATCTTATAGTGGAGTCCTCACTATAGAGTCTCCTCTATTAACTATTCATGGGCGGGTTCGTTTATATATATACCGACCTGGAAACATCCGCAAATTAGAAACCTTGGCATATTTAAATGCTGTGTTTAGGTTAGTTTAAAAAGCGTCACTTTTGAAAAGAATCTTAGATTGTATCAATACATTTTTCTAAGTTGTTCTTTACTGCTTTTTCAAATTGAATTGAAACAGTACTGCATATTTAAACCAAGTAGAAAGTATCAATAGTTATTGTCGCGTTATTGTCGCGTTTTAATTTTTGCTAGATGTATACATCATATGCTGTGGAGACGCTGATTGAAAACGCCGGTCCCATCACCTTTTCTTGCTCAAATATTCCTCAAGAGCAGGTAATTTTCTGACTTTAATAGATAAATAAGCTCAATGCGGAGGACCTTGCCATAAGACATTTATTTTCAATTAGA
The DNA here is from genome assembly GCF_964263255.1 of Lissotriton vulgaris. Lineage (NCBI taxonomy): Eukaryota > Metazoa > Chordata > Amphibia > Caudata > Salamandridae > Lissotriton > Lissotriton vulgaris. The sequence continues at coordinate 54,977 of NW_028248196.1, read as the reverse complement.
ATCTATTTCCCGTGTCAGGTCGCTTGAAACTCCCAGTCAAGACAAATCATCCAGAACTAGGTGGATCCAGACAGTATACAGGTACTTGATGTACAAATACATGGACACAAATTATGAATTAGAGGTTGTCTCTTAAGGATAATCTAAAAACATGGAATATTTATCTGTCTCTTGAAATTAGTAAAGATTGCAGGTGTTTATATGTACACATCTTTCTTACCACCACAGAAATAAGGCATTAGTCATGTAGTCATATTGTAAACATCGACTGAAGTATGAGCTACCAATAACGCAGCTCTATGGTGTCTGAGGATAAAAATTAGCCACAGACACTAATAGCAAGATATAACCAGCCACAAATTCATTCAAGGCCAACGGCATATATATTCAAGGTATTGCAAAATAAGACATTGATTTAAACATGCAGGGTTGATATTGGAGTTACTTTTTGTTATGAATATAGAACGTTTTAAACGAGGAGTCCAACTAAAGTAATACTCCAGTTAATGAATTCATTTATTACTGTATATATTTTTTGTCATGTTCCAAAATGTGGAGTCCAGTTAACAATCAATTTAAGTATTAATGTATATATTTAATCAGCTATAGTGAAGAAGATATGTATTAGATAGAGCTAGATAGCTCTATTTGCACACGGTAAAAAGCTTTTAATTTTTATTCAAGAAAGGTAACAAAATGATTATTGTATCTTTCACAGGGGGTCTCTACTCTTTAAAGATTAAATTGTCCTGAGGATGGCCTTAAGGATTCAACAACTACCGAAACGTCGACTTTTTTGTCCATATCTTTTAAGTTGAAATAACTCAGACAATCGAATCATTGTTTTAGGTTATGCAAGATTCATTGTTATTTATTCATTAAGAGTGGACTACATTGCAAGTGGATGTGAAGAACAATTCATGTATTTCCAGTCCATTTGTTTTTGATGAATTTTTCTTATTTATTGTAACAGTACCCTTCTTAAACAAAAATATATAAAGAGATATTATTGAACAAACTCAATAACCGTGTAGCTTTTCTTCTTCTTTAGTATTTTGATTACTATGTCCAAATCTATGGGACAAATTACAATAATAGCAGGTATCAATTTAATTTAGTTGATCAGAAGCACAAAATTTCACGTGATCAATTACCTGTGATTTAATCTTTGAAAAAATTCCCTTGTTGACATTTTTATTGAATCAAATTTTGCCCAAGCTCACAAGGTTATATTGGGTCACCCACTTCTTATTTAACTATATTTAGCGCAGATATTTATCTGCTGTGGGCCACTGTAACAGGTGGTTTAAACAACAATACAACTTCAGAAGAAATCGCCCTATGTCTGAAGTTGAGACTCTAACATATTCTGATGAATATGTGCTGAAAATAGCATCAGGACCCTCACTACTAGGTAATAGAGGTCCAGCTACCAATCTACCTTATGAATCTGACCTAAATCAGTTAGAACAGCTCAAAAAGAAGCTGGTAAGAACCGAATTACATGCAACGTTCTTGTCAGCCTGCTTGAATTCCAACATTATACCATCAGGTCTGCAAATTAAAAATGTTCCCATCATCTTCATAGATGATGATGTATTCAAATCAGGATTCAGCTTTGCAGCAAACAAATGTTCCCAAACATGGATGGTTTTAAGTATAGAAACCGCATCCAGACAAGTAAAGTTATTACTTAACGAAATTGAAACCTTGGAAAATAAGATCTCCAGCGACATTGATAAAGCCAATGCTAAAGCTCTCTTAGAGAAGGTATCTTTAACAATTAAAGACTTTGAAGAGTTTAATGCTCAGAAGAAAACTGAGAAATTGCAAAAGGATATCCGCAGGTACAACAAAGAGCGTTCTTATCCCTACCTCCGTAAAGATTACTATCAAAATCAAGTAAGCCACCAGGGTCAGGGAAGCCATCAAGGTAGTTCCAATCAATACCATTTGAAGAGAATTACCTTTTCGGAGACAGGTTCTGACACAGACGGGGAAGAGACCACATCAGGTCCCCAAAGACAACATTACGAACCTCAACCTTCCACCTCTAGACAGCCTTTTTTAGGGCAGGGCAGGAGAGGGTCCGGACCACCTCGGAGAGCACGAGGTGCGAGACGGGTTTGGTACCGCAATCAATATACACCAGGGCAGAGACAAACTCGCAATCAACACTACGAATGGTAGAAACAGAGAGAATCTCAATGGAGGAAAACAAGATCATCCCCATTTTTAATCTTTCACAACATCAGCTAAGTGAAGCAGACATTGTCTGTGTTATCTGCTGGGCTCTCCTTTGTGCCCACGAATAGAAACAACCTATTCCAAACAAAATTGGAATTATATCGATTTTTCGGGACCATAAGGCTCAAGAATTTCTTTGCAAATAAGCCAGCAAATCAGGACAAAGACATCACAGGTCTACACCATCCATTGACCTTTTTTCCCCCAAATAATTTGGAAGCTAAGGAAATTTTAACATTTGAAAATGCAGTCATGATACAGACTGAGAATCACTTTCAAAAACCATTCTTCGCTAAAAATAATCTCAATAAGGAAGAATTTTTAGCCCTTAAGAACTTACAATCCCTAAAAAACACCATAATCAACCCAGCCGACAAGGGCGGAGGGATTGTTTTATGGGATCAAGAGTCATATAGAACAGAAATGCTTAGACAGCTCAACATTGAGACCAATTACCAACGGTTATCAACAGATCCCTCAAGAAGGCTAGAAAAAGAGATAGCTGCATTAAGCAAAAAGGGACTGGATGGAGGTTGGCTGAGCGAGAAGGAAGCTTCTTTTCTGATCAATCAGGCACCCACCATTCCAGCAATTTACATCCTCCCAAAAATGCACAAAGATGCAGATAAACCACCTGGCAGGCCCATAGTCTCGGGTTGTAACTCTTTGCTGAAACCGCTAGCGGAGTATTCCGATTTTTTCATCAGACCATTTGCAGTAGGTGCAAGTAGTTACATCAGAGACACCACTGCAGTGATCAACAAATTAGAACATCACCTCTTTGATCCCACAGAGGAGATAATGGTTACCATGGATATAGAGAGCCTATATTCAAATATCCCACAATCTGAAGATCTGAGTCTTCTGGAACAACTATTGAATACATGATCTATTCCCCATGATGTACCGACAGCCTTTGTGATTGACTGCATAAAGATCTCCCTTTGTGAAAAAAAAATTCTGTTTGAAAGAACTTTTTATAAACAGCTCAAAGTTGTAGCCATGGGGGCAGTATATGCCCCAGATATAGCGAATATTTATGTTGCAAACTTTGAGGAACAACATGTCAAAAGTGCGCTCAATCCATATCTAGCCAACATTTCGCGTTTGCTTAGATATATTGACGATATATTCCTAATCTGGAGAGGTACTGTTGAGCTCTTAGTCCAATTCCATCAATGGCTCAATAACAGAAACCCTCATCTTAAATTCACAATGGAAAAAGACTCAAAAGAGATGAACTTCCTAGATATAACCATCAAATCAGGTGAAAACAATGCGCTTTATACCACCCTTTATACAAAACCTACAGCGAGGAATACACTGTTAAAATATACAAGTCACCACCCCAAGGCGCTCAGAGATGGGTTACCCTTTGGGCAATTCCTCAGACTAAGACGCAATTGTACAAAACGCTCTGACTATTTCTATGAAGCAAAGAAACTAAAGGTCAAATTAGCAGCAAGAGGCTATCCAAATAAGCTTCTTAAGACCTCCTTAAAAAGGGCATGGTATAACAATCGGGAAGCCCTTCTTGAAATAAAAGAAAAAACAGAAACAAAAGCATTGGTCTGTGTTACCACTTTTGGGACTATGACGCAACAGTTGAAAAAAATAGTGACTAAGAACTGGTCTCTTCTAAACAGTCTTCCAGAGTTACAAGGTAAACCTATGTTTGCATTTAAACGTGGCCAGAATTTAACCCCTTCGCTGCGGCGGCAATTCTGCCGCAGCGCTAGGGGGTGTGGGGGGGGCCGAGCGCCGCTCGCATGCTCGTGACGGAGCCGCTCCATCACGAGCCGTGGTTGAGCTGTGCTCGTGACGGAGCGGTTCCGTCATGGCCCCGCCTGCTCAATAGAACGCGCCGTGCAGGCGCGAAATCAGCGCCGCGCAGGCGCGGCGGCAGGGCCATGACGGAACTGCTCCGTCATGAGCACAGCTCAGCCGATGCTCATGACGGAGCGGCTCCGTCATGAGCATGGGAGGGGTTAAGGGACAAATTGGTTCGTGCCTATGACCAACAAAACAACACAAACATTGTGGAAAATATGAGGCAATTGGCAACGATAAAAGGTCATTACAAATGCAATCATTGCATGGCATGTGAAACCACAAAAATCATGAAGACATTCACTCTAAACGGCAAGGTGACAGAGCTTAAACAATTCTCCAATTGTAAAACCACAAATGTGGTATATTGTGTGAGATGTCCCTGCGGTTTACCGTACATAGGGAAAACAACCCAGATGGCCAAACAAAGAATATTGCAGCACCAATCACGGATACTCTGCAATGTTGAGAATGCCCCATTGGTCGAGCATTATAGAACTCTCAAGCACAGCGAGAAGGAAATGGACTGGTGGATCATCGAAGTGGTGAAACCCACCATAAGGCAGAAAAATGTAGATCAGAACTTAACTATGAAAGAGAATCACTGGATTGACGCAGTAAATAGTACCAAACAAGGTTTAAATTCAGCTACAGAGAGGCATACACTGGCATGTCTCAGATGACATCAGAATTTAGATTGTGCGCAGCATCTGAGCTGAGAGTTAGGCTGTTTAACCACATAGATTACAGTAGCCAATATCTGTCAGGAAATTTTTAGCAACTAGAATGACAATGCCATAACAGCAAGACTGAAATTGATTTATGTGATTTTCTGACCAACCTGCTGTTTTCCCTCTGTCTACACAGGTCACTATATGATGTATACATCTAGCAAAAATTAAAATGAAATATATACTTAATCATTTAGGAAATCTCCATTACATAGAACAACACTTTGCAATGTTCTTAACATCCTTTTACATTGTAAGCGCAAATTAAAATGAGGTTTTATATGCTTGAAATATATACTTAATTGAACATCATTTAGGAAATCTCCATTACGTAGAACAACACTTTGTAATGTTCTTAACATCCTTCTACATTGTGAGCGCATATTGAAGCGACAGTGAAAAGAGCTATATTGTTTAGTTATGGTTTATCCAGGATGTATAAATTGAAAAACGCGACAATAACTATTGATACTTTCAACTTGGTTTAAATATGCAGCACTGTTTCAATTCAATTTGAAAAAGCATGTAAAGAACAACATAGAAAAATGTATTGATACAACCTAAGATTCTGTTCAAAAGTGACGCTTTTTAAACTAACCTAAACACAGCATTTAAATATGCCAAGGTTTCTAATTAGCGGATGTTTCCATGTCGGTATATATATAAACGAACCCGCCCGTGAATAATTACCAGAGGAGACTCTTTAGTGAGGACTCCACTATAAGATGGCCGCCGTAATACGCTGATTAATTTGGATAATATCAAATAGTCGGTTGTGAGCAACCTAAGATTCTGTTCAAAAGTGACGCTTTTTAACTTAACCTAAACATAGCATTGAAATATGCCATGGTTTCTAAATAGCTGAAGTTTCTAGGTCGGTATATATATAAATGAACCCACCCGGGAATAATGCTCTATAGTGAGGACTCCACTAAAAGATGGTCGCCGATATACGCTGAACAACCTGGATAATATCAAAAGGGCGGGCGCGAGCAGGTATTTATATGGATGTAAGGCGTGTCATCGCTGACTTACTCTCTCGCGAGACTACGCCACGTTTGAGACAGATTCGAGAATTTGGATTTTGAACAAGTAGGTTCAGTAGCACAGGTCCCTTCTTAAAATGTTTGCAAACAGAGATTTAATTTCTTCGAATCTCTGGCATGTAGTGACTTTGATTCACGTTGCTAAATAATATGGCGTCAGTTAAATCACATATTTGCCTTGGTTAACATTGCCATTTTATAAAGAGTACGATACAACTATCAGCATCTTTAAAGACCGGGTACTCCAAATTTAATAGAGTTCCTTAGTATTTTCCTAATACAGCAATTATCGAACAACATAACCACTAGCCACTGCGATAGTATTCTATTAGCAAACTATGGCCTAAATACAAGTTATTTTTCGAATTCATGAGCGCAAGTCTGTTTTTCATACTAAAATAACAGTCCAGCAATTGGATATATTTCAATACAAACGTTCTTTATAGTTAAGTCATCGGCGAATGTCGCGGCTGTTTATCCAGTTATCACATAAATATAATAACCTTTTCTAGATACGCTGTGGAGACGCTGATTGAAAACGCCGGTCCCATCATCTTTTCTTGCTCAAATATTCCTCAAGAGCAGGTAATTTTCTGACTTTTAGAGATAAATAAGCTCAATGCGGAGGACCTTGCCATAAGACATTTATTTGCAATTAGAATCTATTTTCCATGGCAGGTCGCTTGAAACTCCCAGTCAAGACAAATCATCCAGAACTAGGTGGATCCAGACAGTATACAGGTACTTGATGCACAAATACATGGGAACAAATTATGAATTAGAGGTTGTCTCTTAAGGATAATCTAAAAACATTGAATATTTATCTGTCTCTTGAAATTAGTAAAGATTGCAGGTGTTTATATGTACACATCTTTCTTGCCACCACAGAAATAGGGCATTAGTCATAATGTAGTCAAAATGTAAACATCGACTGAAGTATGAGCTACCAATAACGCGGCTCTACGGTGTCTGAGGATAAAAATTAGCCACCGACACTAATAGCAAGATATAACCAGCCACAAATGCATTCAAGGCCAACTGCATATATATTCAAGGTATTGCAAAATAAGACATTGATTTAAACATGCAGGGTTGATATTGGAGTTACTTTTTGTTATGAATATATAACGTTTTAAACGAGGAGTCCAACTAAAGTAATACTCCAGTTAATGAATTCATTTATTACTGTATACATTTTTTTGTCATGTTCCAAAATGTGGAGTCCAGTTAACAATCAATTTAAGTATCAATGTATATATTTAATCAGCTATAGTGAAGAAGATATGTATTAGATAGAGCTAGATATCTCTATTTGCACAGGGTAAAAAGCTTTTAATTTTCATTCAAGAAAGGTAACAAAATGATTATTGTATCTTTCACAGGGGGTCTCTACTCTCTAAAGATTGAATTGTCCTGAGGATGGCCTTAAGGATTCAACAACTACAAGGCCGAAAAGTCGACTTTTTTGTCCATATCTTTTAAGTTGAAATAACTCAGACAATCGAATCATTGTTTTAGGTTATGCAAGATTCATTGTTATTTATTCATTAAGAGTGGACTACAGTGCAAGTGGATGTGAAGAACTATTCATTTATTTCCAGTCCATTTGTCTTTGATGAATTTTTCTTATTTATTGAAACAGTACCCTTCTAAAAAAACATATATATATAAAGAGATATTATTGAACAAACTCAATAACCGTGTAGCTTTTCTTCTTCCTTAGTATTCTGATTACTATGTCCAAATCTATGGGACAAATTACAATAATAGCAGGTATCAATTTAATTTAGTTGATCAGAAGCACAAAATTCCAAGTGATCACTTACCTGTGATTTAATCTTTGAAAAAATTCCCTTGTTGACATTTTTATTGAATCAAATTTTGTCCAAGCTCGCAAGGGTATATTGATTCACCCACTTCTTATATAACTGCATCTTTTAACCCAGCACTGACCCTGAAAGGTAGTTCTAAGTATACTTACACATGACTTGTATTTTCTTCCATAGGAATCCTCTTCCTATAAAAAATTCACAATATATTTAGATTTGCGGATCAGGCTTTAGGGGATGGTGTCCAAGGCCCAAAAAAAGTAAGAAGAAGAGGGGGCCACACAATGTAATGTAATTTTAAAAATAAAATATCAAAAAAATAAATAGTTAAAAAAAAATAGTAAATCAGTATAAAAATAAAGAAATATAAGAATAAATATATTTAAAAATTGTCATTTACAAAACCTTTGAAATTCACTAAAAAAAACATAGGTTTCAGGGGTGTTATAGTTAACTGGACATTTCACTCATGCAAAACCATTGAAATTCCCCCATTATCATTATAGTTAGTTGTACTAACTATAACTCACGCACCCACAATCCACTGCTGATGATGTCACATATTACATCATTCATGACATGGTCAGTGACATCACTGATGACATCTCAAATGACATCACTGATGACATCATTGATGAGATCATCCACCTGACAATCTAATACATTTTATCATTCACTAGTATACCTTTTTAACACTCATTGTCAAATATGAAGTACCATACTTTAAAGCATTGACACACTAATACAAGTTTCTAAAAAGCCACTTAGTGATTCTTAGATGTACATATAAATCTAATAACTTACCTATAGATTCACTCATATATGGTAACAATGATCAATACAACACTATTAAATATACTTTTACACCTACATTACACACCAACTTACATCATATCCAGGTATTCAGTTATGCTACTCACTTATGGAAACAATTGGTCATACTTATATTTACTAAGGTACACACTTACACAAAGACCACTTTATATATTCATGTAGATAGTAACTCATACTTAGTGTGTTATAAAACCACTATTACAAGTATACAGTTATGCATATGACACTCATACAATCACTGAGTCTTGTGTATACGTATTTATATACAACAACTGTCACATACAGTGCCTTTTCTATTTCTAGTTTGTTGGACATGTATTATTGAGAAAAATATTTACTCATCATCCCAACTCATAAAGAGATTCACTCATCCAAACAACTGTTTCAACATACAGTCTTAATCTCATATACCTACTAAATTAATTATTTACACATCTTTAGACAGTCACACACCTCCCACCCAACCACACACACATTCCTTCACTATTACATACAAATAATCATTTAACTAATTAATAACTAATATACACTTTCACATAGCTAGTAATCAACTTATGTAGTACTTTACACTTCAAGAGATAGAGTGATACAGTTATTCACACATTTTAATCAGAATCTCATATATTTAGTGAGACACTTTAAATTAATTACTTAGATAGTCATTCATCTGCTACTAAATTCTCCATTCAGACACTTATACTTCAATTCAGACTTCAAGGCTGATTGCTATATATATAATACTTATTTAGATATCGAAGCAAACCACATTTACTGGATGATGATGTCATCAGTGATGTCATTTAAGATGTCATCAGTAATGTCACTGACCATATCATGAATGATGTAATATGTGACATCATAGAACAACTAACTATAACGGGGGAATTTCAATGGTTTTGTACGAGTGAAATGTCCAACTAACTATAACACCCCTGAAATCTGTGGTTTTTCCAGTGAATATATATATATATATATATATATATATATATATATATATATATATATACATTCACATCCCTCCTTCAGAAAAAGAGGCACACTGACTCTGGCTGGATTGCTGTAATGTCCTTTAATATGCGGAACAGCACGAGGGCATTAGGCGTCCTTTTCCCAACATTTCTGCTTCTGCAAGCCTTGATCACGGGAGGAGTCTCTGACTTTCAAATGACCCACGTGATGCATTTAATCACTGCAGGCCGTATTTTTTGCAGAGAGCGCAGGGGGAAAAAAGTGACATATTTAAAAGGGAAGCGCTTCAATTTGCGTGCAACTTTCCTCTTTTCTTGTCAATCCCCAAGCGCTGTAACACAGTCAGCCCAATTGCACAGTTCGTTTTTTCAGTTCTCCACTCACTTTGGAATTACAGCCCCAGCTCGCAGCATTCAGAAATCTTTCCTTCAGCTCCCCACTCGCCACAGACTGGAACAGCAATCCCAGAGGGCAAGCCGGCCCGGTTCTAACAATTAATGTCCAAACACGAATTGCCTCGCAACTTGAACCGGGACCTAGAAGGGTGGTCAGTGAGGCTGGCGCGGGGCTTCCAGTTGTAAAATACATTCACATCCCTCCTTCAGAAAAAGAGGCACCTGACTCTGGCTGGATTGCTGTAATGTCCTTTAATATGTGGAACAGCACAAGGGCATTAGGCGTCCTTTTCCCAACGTTTCTGCTTCTGCAAGCCTTGATCACGGGAGGAGTCTCTGACTTTCAAATGACCCACGTGATGCATTTAATCACTGCAGGCCGTATTTTTTGCAGAGAGCGCAGGGGGAAAAAAGTGACATATTTAAAAGGGAAGCGCTTCAATTTGCTTGTAACTTTCCTCTTTTCTTGTCAATCCCCAAGCGCTGTAACACAGTCAGCCCAATTGCACAGTTCGTTTTTTCAGTTCTCCACTCACTTTGGAATTACAGCCCCAGCTCGCAGCATCCAGAAATCTTTCCTTCAGCTCCCCACTCGCCACAGACTGGAACAGCAATCCCAGAGGGCAAGCCGGCCCGGTTCTAACAATTAATGTCCAAACACGAATTGCCTCGCAACTTGAACCGGGACCTAGAAGGGTGGTCAGTGAGGCTGGCACGGGGCTTCCAGTTGTAAAATACATTCACATCCCTCCTTCAGAAAAAGAGGCACACTGACTCTGGCTGGATTGCTGTAATGTCCTTTAATATGTGGAACAGCACGAGGGCATTAGGCGTCCTTTTCCCAACGTTTCTGCTTCTGCAAGCCTTGATCACGGGAGGAGTCTCTGACTTTCAAATGACCCACGTGATGCATTTAATCACTGCAGGCCGTATTTTCTGCAGAGAGCGCAGGGGGAAAAAAGTGACATATTTAAAAGGGAAGCGCTTCAATTTGCGTGTAACTTTCCTCTTTTCTTGTCAATCCCCAAGCGCTGTAACACAGTCAGCCCAATTGCACAGTTCGTTTTTTCAGTTCTCCACTCACTTTGGAATTACAGCCCCAGCTCGCAGCATCCAGAAATCTCTCCTTCAGCTCCCCACTCGCCACAGACTGGAACAGCAATCCCAGATGGCAAGCCGGCCCGGTTCTAACAATTAATGTCCAAACACGAATTGCCTCGCAACTTGAACCGGGACCTAGAAGGGTGGTCAGTGAGGCTGGCGCGGGGCTTCCAGTTGTAAAATACATTCACATCCCTCCTTCAGAAAAAGAGGCACACTGACTCTGGCTGGATTGCTGTAATGTCCTTTAATATGTGGAACAGCACGAGGGCATTAGGCGTCCTTTTCCCAACGTTTCTGCTTCTGCAAGCCTTGATCACGGGAGGAGTCTCTGACTTTCAAATGACTCACGTGATGCATTTAATCACTGCAGGCCGTATTTTTTGCAGAGAGCGCAAGGGGAAAAAAGTGACATATTTAAAAGGGAAGCGCTTCAATTTGCGTGTAACTTTCCTCCTTTCTTGTCAATCCCCAAGCGCTGTAACACAGTCAGCTCAATTGCACAGTTCGTCTTATCAATTCTCCACTCACTTTTGAATTACAGCCCCAGCACGCAGCATCCAGAAATCTTTCCTTCAGCTCCCCACTCGCCACAGACTGGAACAGCAATCCCAGAGGGCAAGCCGGCCCGGTTCTAACAATTAATGTCCAAACACGAATTGCCTCGCAACTTGAACCGGGACCTAGAAGGGTGATCAGTGAGGCTGGCGCGGGGCTTCCAGTTGTAAAATACATTCTCTGACGGCACCGCAGGACTAGCAAATACTTTGGGTGAGCGGAGAAACCTGCACTATGCTGACATGATTTGGTGCAATGATTGGGACATTGTGAATGCACGCAAATTATGCTACATGAAAAAATCTGCTGTGTCTCAAATGAGAAAAAAACATTGCTTTTTGGGGCTTGAAGTACTAATACAAGCCACGTGACCACTGGGGACTACAAATGAACATTACACTCACCTGTGACCAAGGCCTCACGGCTGAAACGCGTAAGGAATGGGTGTTTCTCTCCGCTTGCCATGACGAAATAAAAGTCAAGCCTGTCTATCAGTCGGTGTTGGGCTCTGTTTTTGGTGAATGAAGGTTCGTGTTACCAGGATCTCCATTCCAGGTTTTGAGAGCTCGCCCTGCAGGTCCGGGGGCCCCGGTAAAATGGAGATGCTTTTCGGATGTTTATTGAGGGGCATGGACCGCTCGAGGATGCGCCAGCAAAAGGACTTCCATTGCTATTTGGCAGCTTTCCGGTCGAGAAAGGGAGAAGGGAATGATTTTCATTCTCTGACGGCACCGCAGGACTAGCAAATACTTCGGGTGAGCGGAGAAACCTGCACTATGCTGACATGATTTGGTGCAATGATTGGGACATTGTGAATGCACGCAAATTATGCTACATGAAAAAATCTGCTGTGTCTCAAATGAGAAAAATCATTGCTTTTTGGGGCTTGAAGTACTAATACAAGCCACGTGACCACTGGGGACTACAAATGAACATTACACTCACCTGTGACCAAGGCCTCACGGCTGAAACGCGTAAGGAATGGGTGTTTCTCTCCGCTTGCCATGACGAAATAAAAGTCAAGCCTGTCTATCAGTCGGTGTTGGGCTCTGTTTTTGGTGAATGAAGGTTCGTGTTACCAGGATCTCCATTCCAGGTTTTGAGAGCTCGCCCTGCAGGTCCGGGGGCCCCGGTAAAATGGAGATGCTTTTCGGATGTTTATTGAGGGGCATGGACCGCTCGAGGATGCGCCAGCAAAAGGACTTCCATTGCTATTTGGCAGCTTTCCGGTCGAGAAAGGGAGAAGGGAATGATTTTCATTCTCTGACGGCACCGCAGGACTAGCAAATACTTTGGGTGAGCGGAGAAACCTGCACTATGCTGACATGATTTGGTGCAATGATTGGGACATTGTGAATGCACGCAAATTATGCTACATGAAAAAATCTGCTGTGTCTCAAATGAGAAAAATCATTGCTTTTTGGGGCTTGAAGTACTAATACAAGCCACGTGACCACTGGGGACTACAAATGAACATTACACTCACCTGTGACCAAGGCCTCACGGCTGAAACGCGTAAGGAATGGGTGTTTCTCTCCGCTTGCCATGACGAAATAAAAGTCAAGCCTGTCTATCAGTCGGTGTTGGGCTCTGTTTTTGGTGAATGAAGGTTCGTGTTACCAGGATCTCCATTCCTGGTTTTGAGAGCTCGCCCTGCAGGTCCGGGGGCCCCGGTAAAATGGAGATGCTTTTCGGATGTTTATTGAGGGGCATGGACCGCTCGAGGATGCGCCAGCAAAAGGACTTCCATTGCTATTTGGCAGCTTTCCGGTCGAGAAAGGGAGAAGGGAATGATTTTCATTCTCTGACGGCACCGCAGGACTAGCAAATACTTTGGGTGAGCGGAGAAACCTGCACTATGCTGACATGATTTGGTGCAATGATTGGGACATTGTGAATGCACGCAAATTATGCTACATGAAAAAATCTGCTGTGTCTCAAATGAGAAAAAAACATTGCTTTTTGGGGCTTGAAGTACTAATACAAGCCACGTGACCACTGGGGACTACAAATGAACATTACACTCACCTGTGACCAAGGCCTCACGGCTGAAACGCGTAAGGAATGGGTGTTTCTCTCCGCTTGCCATGACGAAATAAAAGTCAAGCCTGTCTATCAGTCGGTGTTGGGCTCTGTTTTTGGTGAATGAAGGTTCGTGTTACCAGGATCTCCATTCCTGGTTTTGAGAGCTCGCCCTGCAGGTCCGGGGGCCCCGGTAAAATGGAGATGCTTTTCGGATATATATATATATATATATATATCTATATATGAACAAGCAAAGTCCCAACCGCTCCTGGTGGCAGTTCAAATGGGCGCAGACCTCCACTCCACAAGTTGAATATCACGATGTTAACTCACCAAGCCATCACGCCGCATAAGGTGACAGCAGTGCATATTTATTTAGCAAAGAGAAAGAGCAAGTGCCCTCGCTGACGCGTTTCGCTCCGCGAACGGAGCTTGGTCACATGACGCGTCAGGAGTAGGCGGTGAAATAAATGGTAATTAAAAGCCCAAGCGCCTAAAGAAACAGGCCGCATGGGTTAACAATGAAGCAGACAAGCATTAAATTGGGTATCGTATGGAACATCAATACTTAAATGCATAAAGTATAATGAGACAAAATTAAAGCATAGTGCTCGAATACGGTGAAAAAGGCCAGGTGGTAACAAGTGCAAATAATCCAATGCAAAACGAGTCCTTATGATGGAAGTATATCATATCCACCTCGTCATTAACAATAGGAAACTCCAACATTAATCCTTTATACTCTCCCATAATTTCAACAGAGAGAATAAAACATAGGAAGCTAAGTATCAATTGCTAGTGCAAAGTGAGGTTCCTAAAACAGATTCAAAATCATCGGCCTAGTACACAACCCCTATCTCAAAGATGCTTGAATGCTAAAGTGCAAATGCTTCGATAGACCATTCCCTACTCCTCAACGCGTCGCTGGAAAACATGTTTGCCGATGTATTGAGCGGTTTCAAGTGCGCCGCTAAACTGCTGTTGTGGCTGTATTAAGTTCAAAGATAGTATTTGGAGTTGAGCCCAAACCCGCTAAACTCAATAGTGAAAAGGCCGAACGCACACATGGTGCCTTACCAGATTCCGCCTCCTGAAGCCGTTAGAAGTCCACCGACCTCTCCAGCTCCGAAGCTCCTCCCCGGGTTCGGTCATCGGTTGCACGAAGTAGATAAAATGCCTCGATCCATGAGTTGCGGGGGGCACGGCAAGCAGTACTTGGTCAGTCCAATTATAAAAACGCCAAAACGTTTCTGGATTGCAGCAAACGCCGTGGCTCGAAAGATGGGCGGGTCCACGAAACCGGAAGCAAACCAATCCCGGTGAATGGATGAACAAGCAAAGTCCCAACCGCTCCTGGTGGCAGTTCAAATGGGCGCAGACCTCCACTCCACAAGTTGAATATCACGATGTTAAATCACCAAGCCATCACGCCGCATAAGGTGTCAGCAGTGCATATTTATTTAGCAAAGTGAAAGAGCAAGTGCCCTCCCTGACGCGTTTCGCTCCGCGAACGGAGCTTGGTCACATGACGCGTCAGGAGTAGGCGGTGAAATAAATGGTAATTAAAAGCCCAAGAGCCTAAAGAAACAGGCCGCATGGGTTAACAATGAAGCAGACAAGGAATTAAATTGGGTATCGTATCGAACATCAATACTTAAATGCATTAAGTATAATGAGATAAAATTAAAGCATAGTGCTCGAATATGGTGAAAAAGGCCAGGTGGTAACAAGTGCAAATAATCCAATGCAAAACGAGTCCTTATGATGGAAGTATATCATATCCACCTTGTCATTAACAATAGGAAACTCCAACATTAATCCTTTATACTCTCCCATAATTTCAACAGAGAGAATAAAACATAGGAAGTTAAGTATCAATTGCTAGTGCAAAGTGAGGTTCCTAAAACAGATTCAAAATCATCGGCCTAGTACACAACCCCTATCTCAAAGATGCTTGAATGCTAAAGTGCAAATGCTTCGATAGACCATTCCCTACTCCTCAACGCGTCGCTGGAAAACATGTTTGCAGATGTATTGAGCGGTTTCAAGTGCGCCGCTAAACTGCTGTTGTGGCTGTAGTAAGTTCAAAGATAGTATTTGGAGTTGAGCCCAAACCCGCTAAACTCAATAGTGAAAAGGCCGATATATATATATATCTTCCCCAAAGTTGTCCAAAGGCATTAAAGCAGTGAAAATACAGGGAATTGTGGGAGCCAAAGACATCGTGTGCAGCCAAAAGCCTCTGAGGAAAGAGCGTGAATGCTCTGAAACGCGTCAGGCAGAAGGATTAGATAATCTGAATGAAAATTCCTGTACCTGTGAATATAAATGGTTTGTGTCAAATCACTGGCTGGAGGAGTGCGTCTCTGTTGCAAGGACAACTCTGGGGAAGATTTAATACATGGCGAGTCCAGCCGTGAGAGAAACGCACCACCCTTCGAAATTGAAAAGGGCTCGATTTCCCTGAACTGTGTGGGGAAACTGATCGGCGCAGCTGGTTCCAAATAGAGGAACAGGTTTTTAATTTTGAGGCCCACTGGAGGGCTTTTATCGATCCATAAATTGTATTGGACTGCACAACAACCACTAGAGGTTTAAAAGTAATGGAGAGCAAAACCACAAGTCCCGGCATGCATTAGAATGAAAGGCATTAAAGCAGTGAAAATACAGGGAATTGTGGGAGCCAAAGACATCGTGTGCAGCCAAAAGCCTCTGAGGAAAGAGCGTGAATGCTCTGAAACGCGTCAGGCAGAAGGATTAAATAATCGGAATGAAAATTCCTGTACCTGTGAAAATAAATGGTTTGTGTCAAATCACTGGCTGGAGGAGTGCGTCTCTGTTGCAAGGACAACTTTGGGGAATATATATATATATATATATATATATATATATATATATATATATATATATATATATATATATATATTCACTGAAAAAAACCATAGGTTTCACACATTTATAGTTAGCTGGACATTTCACTCATACAGAACTATTGAAATTCCCCCCTTATAGTTAGTTCAGCTAACTATAACTCGCGCGCCCGCAATGCACTGCTGATGACGTCACATATTACATCACTCATGACATGGTCAGTGACATCACTTAAGACATCACTGATGACATCTCAAATGACATCACTGAAATCCTTGAACAATTGGAATATCAAGGTTGAAACTTGTGTGTCACCGATGAATAACCCTCTTTTTACTGTGACCAAGCCTGACGGCTCGTACCATTTGGTATTGGATTACCGGCATTTGAACTTGCATTGCCGTACCTGTGCAGTACAGAATACTCACGGCTCTGCTCTTGTGGATGGTCTTGTGCGTAAACGGTTTAAAACCACGCTTGACATATCCAACGTTTTTTTTGCCCAGAATTTGGGCGGACTGAGTTCCCAGTGGACCGGTTTTACCTGTGGCGGCAAACAGCGCCAGTATAGAAGATTGCAGATGGCTATAAGAATAGTCCAGGCGTGTTTGCTGCCCATATAGTCTCTCTCTTAGAGAGGATAGACACTGATGCGTGTTCGTTTGTGGATGACATTTATCTCACGGACGACGAGCTTTGGGCGCATCTGTGTTGAGTTGACTACATCATTTGTAACTTTGCGGACTTTGGTTACAAATTCAACTTTGCAAAGTCTCACATAGCAGAGTATACAATGTTGTTCCTGGGCTACGAGCTCAACAATGAAGGTATAGGATTGGCTCCTCACTTCTTAGAGAAATGCGCACAACTGCGCGCTCCTACAACTCTGAAAGAATTACAGTCCTTGCTGGGATTTTTAAATTTTGGGCGTATATATTCCCGAATATGCCCAGAGTATCAAGCCTTTGTATGCTTTGATACAACCTACTTTTACCAAATCTTGCTGGCTGCCGGAACATTCAGCTATTTTGCAATCTTTGCAGGCTGATCTTCTAGAATCTAAATTCTTACTGACTCATGACAACCACACCAACCTGGTGATAAGAATCATCCCTTGGGCGGTGGGTTTCACGTACCTTACTTTTAATGAAGGAGACACAGTTCCTATTGCTTACAAGTCACACTTGTACACTTCGGCTGAAATGCGGTTTTCCTCTGTGGAAAAAGTTTTGACAGCAGTGCAAATTGCGATTCTCAAGGAAAGTGCGCTGTCGCAGGGAAAACCCATGTTGGTTGTAACCCCGTTTCCTGCATTAGAGGCAGTAACGAAAGCCAGTGTGCCAAATTTTAAAGGTTTGCACCCTCGGTGTATACAATGGGCAGCATCATTGACGTCTCCGGATGTCACGTTTATTTTTGATGCCTCCTTACAGTCGCAGGAATTTTTGCAGTATGAATTTGTTCATCCTGCCTCTTTGGCTATGCAACCTTTGGAGGACTTCCGTTGCATCATACACACTGATGGCTCAGCGCAGGTTGCGCATGGGTCTAAGCACGCATACGTTTCCGCTTGCGCTATTGTGGTAGGTGCCATGGTGAATGATGAGTTCAAGTCCAGAGCTGTGCACACGCCGACTCTAGGGGACTGCACCGCACAATTGGCAGAGCTTCGTGCTCTGATGCTTGCATTGGAGTACGCTGATCCTGGTGTGACAACTCTTATTGTGAGTGATTCTTACTACTGTGTCCAGTCTTACAATGAAAACCTGTTCTTTTGGATTCAGAATGATTTTTGTGATTCCAAGGGTAGCACAATAAAACATAAAATGATGTGAGTCCGAGTGGCTGTGCTTAAAGAGCAATTGCCCCTCGTGTTTGTGATTCATACTCTCGGTCATCAGCGCGTGGGAGTCCATGCTGTTGGCAATTTGCTTGCCGATGAGGCAGCAAAATCAGTGGTATCGACATATTTGGATGCAGCAGTTACACGTTCCAAAACTAAGATTGATGATGATATCTTGGCAGCAGTTGCTGCAACTGAGAAGGGAGGTAAATATCCAAAAGAATTCCCTTTGAAGTATTCATACCACTTAAGTCCTGATAAAGTTCCTCATGTGAAAATTCCTGACGTTGGTGAGAGGTTACTTCCCAATGCGGACTGCAGGCCTACACTGATTACCGCAGCCCATGAAGGTGTTGTGTCTGGGCATGCGGGCGCTTCGGCTACTGTAGCTCAGTTACAACAACGTTTCTGGTGGCAGGGGCTGTACAAACAGACGCGTAAGTATGTCCTTCACTGTGACATTTGCCAGCAGATTAAGCCTTCAACTGCTGCACGTCCGCCCCAAACACAGTTGTACATTTCTAATAAACCCCTTGGGTGTGTTTATTTAGATCACTGCGGTCCCTTTACTTCTGATACTGTGTATAAGTACATCTTAGTAGCAGTTGATTCATGCACACGCTTTGTGTGGGTCTGGCCTCACCAATGCGCTGATTCACGGACTGTCATAAGAGACTTGAGTATCTTTGTAGGGATTTTTGCCTGTGGTACCTTCCATTTGGATCAGGGTCCGGCTTTTGCCTTGAAGGCGTATAAGGATGCCATGACTTCATTGGGGGTCTAAGTCAAGTTTTCATCTCCATACAGACCTGAGAGTAATAGTGTTGTGGAACGGATGAACCGAGATTTAAAGCAGTCTTTGACTGCTCGAGTTATAGGCACTGGCAGGAACTGGCTGGCCCATCTCAATGGCGTGCAGTGTGCTCTTAATTATCTCCCTAGAAGGTCTCTGGTTGGGCGGACCCCATACAAACTGCTCTTTGGTATCAAGATGTATGTACCGGACCTTGACGGTCTAGACTTGGTGGCTCAAGCTGCCTCCTTTGACGTAGATGAACATTGCAATGTTTTACAGGGTCTACAAAAGACAAGAGACAGTCTTGCAAAGGAACATTTGACCTCCACCTCGGATGTTGCGTTGCAGATCCCTGTAGTTGGCTGGCTACCCCAAGTTGGAGAACTAGTTCATGAGAAGATCGATAACAAGAAAGAATTTAGTCCCTCTTATCGAGCTCCAGTTCCAGTGCTTGGAGTGAAGGGCACAAGAACAAGCATTTTACCACCACTTCCAGGTCGTAAGGAGAACAGGTATATCTCCATTGACAATGTCAAGATACACAGAGTGGCCAATTCTTCTTAGTATGACCCCGGCAGTCTCATGTCCTTCAATTTTGAGAAATTCTGTTTTGGCCCCGGTTTCCAATCATGTGCCTGATGTTGCTCTCGAGTTGCCTGCAATTTCCAGTCCTTTATTGAGTATACTGCCTGATAATCAACATGATGAAAGTGACTATACTTATCCTACTGACTTATTGATGCCTGATTTGCATACTCGCTTGGCTACAGAATCCAGATTTTCATTTAACACTGTTTCCCACACATCTAAAAAGCCCTCGAAGATTTCTGTTTTGGCAGGACTGTTTAAAAAGCATTTTTTGATTCCTCCTTGGGCTTATATTTGGATGGTGCTTTTTTTGATTTACCTTTTTGTGTCAGTTGGTTTTGTGTTTTATTTTTTCCGTCTCGTCAATGGACACTATGTCGAGGAGAGAACTTGCATTCAACATATCAATGGAACTTTGGCTCCCCATTCCTCATCACACAGATTGAAGAGAGACCTGGCCTTTGTTAACATCACATCTTTTTCCTGTCTTAAATGGAATTGTATGGGATGCTGTTCAATTTCAAATGCATGGGCCCACTGAGGTTATAAATGTCCCTAAGAGTGTCTATGGGGGATGTAGTTAAACAAAATATACGTTCTGATGATTGGGATGTTCAGGCCGTTGAATCATTGTTTTCTTATTTGAAATATTATGCTGCCTTTGATGCTGAAGATTTGTACTCGGAGTCTGCTAATTACGGTGATTTGTATTGTTATCAACATTTTGGCAATCACTACCTGCATAAATCTAATACCAGGAGGCTCACTGTAAATTACACCCAGTGGGAACACTGTCCAGCTCCTATAGAAGACAGTTCTGCTACCTTTTTGAAAAGGTTCACTTACTTTACAGATTTTAATCAATCTAATATAAATGGCTATTATTTTAAAATGGGTGAACATTCCAAATCCAAGGTTAGAGTTACCGATACTAAATTATTGTATTCAAAGTCCTTTCTAGACCAGTTGGCTGTTGGGGGCTACGAGTTGTGGAAGGATACAATTGACCTTAAATCAGTTTAGGGTTCTAAAAGCTGGCAAGTGCAAGGCACTGAGGCTTTGCACCGTGCATGCTTCATACCGAACCATATGTTGTTTTTAAATTCTACGATTTCACAGACAACATGCTTTGGATTGGCTACTCCTAAAAATTGAAATGCTCCTTCTTTTCCTGATTTAGAGGAATATTCCGGTTGGGGTAATACTACTAAATTGTCCGCGAGAGAGTTACAAACTCTATTATTGAATTCCTCCTTTAACATATCCAGTTTGGATCCCGAAGGCTGGTTGCTCTGGCACAGAAGTGCTGATTCATGCCAGCATCATTTTCTGGGTTTAGCTCATGGCTTTACACAGGTCAGGGTAGATCCCCGTTTTGAAAGTGGCCATTCTGTGACTACCTGTTCTGTAGGCAAATTGTGTCAGAACTGGCTCAGACATTCTACCTTGGCATCAGTTAAACTGCATTTATCTAAACTGACTGATGATGTTGATCTGAATGATTTTATTAAAGGCCCGGCTAAAGGTAGATCTTAAAGATGGATATATGCTGTTTATAACTAATTTTGGAAAGCTTCCCAGGTTGAGGCGGCTACCCGCCTTAGGGCTATAGATCAAGCTAATTTAGAAAAAGTGCTAGCAGTTGTAGATAACAGCATTAACACGCTCTCTTCTCGCATTTACACGTTAGATAATATTGTGTCATCTGTTGTAAATATTGTGCAAGATGAAGTGTCTGCTTTGTACCACGGTCCACATCAGTAGCGTTCCATTATGCAGTTTGCATGGACATTGCAGACCCTTAAGGCAGGTAAAGTGCTGTGGCATTACATGAATACGTCATCCCTGTTTGCCCCTTTTAATTTGACTGACAAGCAACGCTTACTATCGATGAAGGATGCTTCTTTTTCCATGTTACACATTGAGAGGTTAGAGCCTTTACCGTTTTTTGTGGCAGAAGCCAATGCTGCAACGTGGCTTATTCACGGTTTAATAACTCTGCTGTTTCCTTTTTTCGAGTTTAAAAACTGTGTGAAGTACTTTGCCATTGGTAGATACGAGCCTCTTGGAAGTTCTTATCTCCATGAAGCCTGGTGGCTTCCTTTTACATATAGATGCCTTAGGGAGGGAAGAGAAGTTTATTTGAATGGTGAAGAATGCACTGAAACACCGGATCATTCCTTAATGTGTCGACATATCCAATTACATGGCTCTTGGAACCAAAATGAGCCTAATTTAGTCTGTATTTTGAAAGGTACACCCGTGCCTGCAATCGTTCCCACATTCATGTTGCTGGCAAACAGGAGTTATTTACTTTTAAACAATGAGGATTGTTGTGGGTTAATAAAAGGGATTGCTTATGTCGTTACAGCCAGTGAACGTGTAGTTTCTTGCAAGAATGTAATGTATCCACCCCCACATGGGAAACTTGATGTTTCCATCAGGCCCAAGATTCCGTCCTTGAAAGCAGAGTTCAATAAGATGAGTCGCATAAGAGCTCTATTGTCCCAAAAAGAAGTTGCCCTCACATCTGCTCATGAAACATTAGTCCTTCACATGGCTAACACCCGCACAGAAGTGCATGCCTTATTAAATACTGATTTTCCCTTGCACTTTGGTGAGTTAATTCACACTATCTTCAATGCGTCCTCCACTTTGGGGCTGGCTCGCTTTTTTAAAGTTGTTAGCAGTGGCTTAGTGACATCCTTCCAAAAGCTTTTCGGACTCATACCAGCTTTCTTCCATTCTATTTTCTCCAGCCTGTTTGGTGGATTTCCCTTGCTACTGGCTCTTGCTGCTGGCATGCTATTACTGTTTTGTTTATTTAAAAATGGATGCACATCCTGTGTTACAAGACGAGCTGTCTCGGCTAGGGCTCCTTTGCGCCCGGATGCTTGAGTACTATGGTGCACTGCCTCTTGCTACACTGAGTGCAGCTTATGGATTATCATTTCCATTTTCCTACTTTACATGCGTTCAGACTGTTTTCCATTGCCTGAGTTGCGACTTCGAATGGACCCTGGATTTGTGTCTCTGCAATACGGTGTCTCCTGATGCGGATTATAATCAACTTATGAGTCCCTTAGTTTCTCATGAATTGCTTTGTCCTGATGAAAGGATTATGGCCTTTGCAGCGATGCATGGTATACTGGGTCGTTGGAATGTGTCAGCAGCGGCGCAAGATCTCTTGGGTCACAGCTTCCTCGAGAACCCACCGAGTTATCCACTGATGGTGCAAGAGGCTCCGGTAATTGAAGAGCATGTATGTTCTTTCCCTTTATTAAATTGGATGGCCGATTTGTTTTCGAATGATAACAGTGACTTCCTGTTGGAGGCTGTTGCTGCATATTTTGCATATTCATTATTAGGATGAACTGTGTTTGCAGTCTCGGTTTTTTGACCTACACATCTCGTTGGATTATTGGATTTTTTTTTGGGACTCTCAGAATTTTTGAAACGCTTGCCTATTGACTTTATCAATGTCCGAAACTGAGATTTTTTCGTAACAATTATATATTTTTTCTCTTAGGTTTTTAAAGTGCCAAATTAGAGACTTGTGTTTGAACTATCGAACTTGAACTATGTGTTCCTAAATTTGTCCCTTCATACTTGTCCTATCAGTGCTCGGATCAAAGGAGGGTGTCTTCTGTTTTGGTTTCACCTTTGCACTGTGTAACGTTAGCATGAGCTTGTTCGTAGTTTAAACACCATTTTTCCTTTTCTGCTGCCTCTGCACACCACACATTTTGTTATTAAAGCTTTTTGCCTAGTTAGGTATTTTGCTTTACACGAGAATAACATGTTTGCTTATAATATCAGCCTTGCTTGGTAAGCTATGTCTGTACAGTGAGTGCCGAGGCCTTCAAGGTTATTTCAACACAGCGCTTATTGTTTGGATTGATCAGCGCACAGAGTAGATATATTATGGATGCAGCTGTGGCCAACTTTGGGTTTAGGCACATTTAATAATGCACTGCGTAAAGCAGGAGACACACACTTGATGAATATCCGTATACAGAGAGTTGGTGCAGGAGATGATGTGATCTATTTCTGCTGAACCCAAAGGTATGGGCCCGCCCTTCTAAATCCAAAGAAACCTTCTGTAGATATAATATAACATACAAGCTAGGGAGGGTAAACTGAGGTTCTATTTAAACCTTTTTCCTTTAGCATTTTAACATGCTTTCACCCTTTGTATTTTATAGAGTAGTAACCATGCTGTTAACCTTGTTCCTTATAATATGTTTGCTTGTATTAGCTAAGATACTGCATTTGAGAACATGTCCTCATTGACTCCTCGTTCTGGATTGATATGCTAGTATAACGAAAGAGTGTTCATGTGTTCCACGTTTCCTGAGGTGTTCTAAGTCCATGTTCTGGGTTGTCTAATCATTGGGGGTCGGTAAGAACCAATGAGACACTGATTGCTAGTCTGGTAGGGGATTTTGGATACTGAGGTGAGTTTTGGCACACCCTAATTCACTGAGGTTCCAATGCACAGTTCTGTATAGGAGCAGATATCCCTAATACATGAGTATGTGTGTGAGTAACTCTATGGATGAGTATCAGTGTGTAACAGGATGTATAGGTGTATGAGTGCAAATAATGAGTGAGTACCATGTATGAGTGACTATATAGAACTGTTGGTGAATGAGTAGAAGTGTATGTACATTTTGGAATTACTGAATAGGTTGTTGTAACTGGTATTGGTATCACCATTGTTTTGAAATTTTTAGTTTCTATTTTTGAATGTGTGTATCAAAGGTTATATTACGCTGAGAGGAGGTCTGCCACTCTTTCACAAGGATGATGTCATCAGTGATGTCATTTGAGATGTCATCAGTGATGTCATGAGTGATGTCACTGACCATGTCATGAGTGATGTAATATGTGACGTCATCAGCAGTGCATTGCGGGCGCACGAGTTATAGTTAGCTGAACTAACTATAACGGGGAAATTTGAATGGTTTTGTATGAGTGAAATGTCCAGCTAACTATAACATGTGTGAAACCTATGGTTTTTTCAGTGAATTTCCAAGGTTTTTTTATATGCTAATTCCTAACTATATCGTGGCTGAAACCTATGGTTTTTTCAGTGAATTTCTAAGGTTTTTTAAATGCTGATTCCTAACTATAACGTGGCTGAAACCTATGGCTTTTTCAGTGAATTTCAAAGGTTTTGTAAATGATAATTTTTAAATGTATTGATTGTTATATTTTTTTATACTAATTTACTACATTGTTTTAAAGTATTTATTTTTAGATGTTTTATTTTTTAAATTACATTACATATTTTTAAAATAAATTGAAAAAAAATGCTTTTAAAAATATTGAAATTGTAATATATTTTTTTTATTTCATATTTTTTTTAATTATATATATTTTATATAGCAGGCAATGATATCCTACGGAAGGAAATTCAAGTTACTGGGAAGTTCAGTTAAATGTACTTTTCAGGAATAGTAGTGAGCTGAAAGATGCAGCACTGTGGTCTCTACAAATAACAGGTGAGTAAATCGGAATTAGTAGTTCGGCTGATTTTAGAGGAATTTTTTAAAGTTCCAAAACTCCACACTTAGAAGAATTTCCAAGTGAAACCAGTCAATTTTAGTCTATGGAAGGAAATTCAAGTTACTGTAAGTATGGTCAGAATTACTTTTCAGGATCAGTACTGGGCTGAAAGATGCAGCACTGAGGTCTCTCCTGATAACAGGTGAGTAAATCGGAATTCGTAGTTTGGCTGATTTTAGAGGAACATTTTGCTGAATAGTGAAGGGAGGGGGCGGGGCCTGAGGTGACATGTTTGCAAACATGCCCTGTGGCAAACCGAACTCTACCTTTTTGCCAAATTTGGTGTAATTCCGTTCAGCCGTTCGGGCTGTAGCCCTGGCTGAAGGTCCTATGGAAAATTGAATGGGAAAACACGTTATGGGACCCCCTTTTTTCTCTGCCTCCATTTTACAAATCACCCCAAAACTTTTCAGGGAAGGAGCGAATTGGAGCAGGCCATCTTCTTGGAGAATTTCGCGAAGATTCATCAACCGGCGCCAACGTTATTCCAAATAGAATGTTGCAGATTTCGACCGCCAGTAGGTAAAATATATATATATATATATATATATATATATATATATATATATATATATATATATATATATATATATATATATATATATATATATATATTCACTGAAAAAAACCATAGGTTTCAGGCCTTAAATAGTTAGGAATCAGCATTTAAAAAACCTTTAAAATTCACTCAAAAAACTATACGTTTCAGGGGTGTTATAATTAGCTGGACATTTCACTCATACAAAACCATTGAAATTGCTCCTATAAAGTTAGTTGTACTAACTATATTTCGCGCACCCGCAATCCACTGCTGATGATGTCACATATTACATCATTCATGACATGGTCAGTGACATCACTGATTAAATCTTAAATGAAATCACTGATGACATCACTGATGACATCATCCAGTGAATGTGGTTTGCTTCGTTATTTAAATATGCATTATATATAGAGCAATTTGCATTGAAGAATGAGTGGATATATAAAAATAAATATTTGGATGGAGGATTTAGTATCAGTGTAATTGACTGTTTAGTTGACCAATTTATAGTGTCTCACTAAATATAGTGGATAGTGACTAACCTGTTTGAATATCTGTATCACTTTGTCAGTTGTTGTGTAAACTGGTTCTCCAGTTGGTTACTAGCTATGTGAAACTCTATATTATCTATTGATTAGTTAACTGAGTATTTGTATGGGAGAGTGAATGTGTGTGTGGTTCGGTGGGGGGTGTGTGACTGCCCAAAGATGTGTGAATAGTTGATTCACTAGATATATGAAGTTAAAACTACATGTTCTAACAGTTGTTTGGGTGAGTGAATATCTTTATGGGTGTGGTGATGAGCAAATATATTTTTCAATGGTACATGTCCAATGAACTAGAAAAATAAAAGGCAGTGTATGTGTCAGTTGTTGTATATAAATAAGTATACATAAGACTCAATGATTGTGTGAGTGACTGTATGGATAACTTTATACTTGTAATAATGATTTTATAATTCACTAAGTATGACTTACTATCTAAATGAATAGATGAAGTTTTGTTTGTCGAAGTGTGTAGCTAAGTAAATATGTAAGTATGATCCATTGTTTGCATAAGTGAGTAGGATGACTTCATATGTGAATAGGATGTGTGCTGGTGTGTAATGTCGATTTAGGTGTATAGGTATTTTTGATAGTGTTCAATAGTTCATTGACAGCATGTATGAGTGAATCTACAGGTAAGTGATTAGATGTGTGTATACATCTATGAATCACTGAGTGGGTTTTTAGATACTGGTATTGCTGTAACAATGGATTCAAATATGATACTCTGTATTTTACAAAGAGTGATGAAAGATGTTACTAGTGTATGAAAAGGTGTATGTGATTGTCACATGGATGATGTCATCAGTGATGTCATCAGTGATGTCATTTGAGATGTCATCAGTGATGTCACTGACCATGTCATGAATGATGTAATATGTGACATCATCAGCAGTGGATTGCGGGCGCGCGAAATATAGTTAGTACAACTAACTATATAGGAGCAATTTCAATGGTTTTGTATGAGTGAAATGTCCAGCTAACTATAACACCCCTAAAACTTATAGTTTTTGAGTGAATTTTAAAGGTTTTTTAAATGCTAATTCCTAACTATATAAGGGCTGAAACCTATGTTTTTTTCAGTGAATTTCAAAGGTTTTTTAAATGCTAATTCCTAACTATACAAGACCTGAAACCTATGGTTTTTTCAGTGAATTTGCAAGGTTTTTTAAATGCTAATTCCTAACAATATAAGGCCTGAAACCTATGTTTTGTTCAGTGAATTTCAAAGTTTTTTTTAATGCTAATTCCTAACTATATAAGACCTAAAAGCCCACCAGGAATCTCCAGTATGTGCCAGGGGACTGCATTGCAGAGAGGTGTAATGAAGCCACGCCCCTTTTTACACCTCTCTGCAATGCAGCCCCCGTGCATGTTTGAAGAGGGGGAACTAATTCCCCTTGCATACTGGGGGCCAACTAGCCCACCTGGAACCTCCAGTATGCTCCAGGGGGCTGCATTGCAGAGGTGTAATGAGGCTATGCCCCTTGTTACACCTCTCTGCAACGCAGCCCCCTGCCGCGTTTGCAGAGGGGGGACTAATTCCCCTTGCATACTGGGGGTCCCTGGGTCATATCTGCCCAAAAGTCGATATTCCGAACGATTGAAAATGACTTTTCTTGAGAAACATTTTGATTTGAATTAACATGTCCTATTCTATGGAAGTTTTGAAAGACTGACTTTGAGGATGCTATAAATTAATCAAGTCTGCCCGAATTGTGTGGGTAAAATTGATACCTAGTCACTTTGAATAAGAATGTACTTACGTCTCGTCTAACATTTGGAAGAAATATCTAGTTTTATGACAACAGGGTACCGACATAACTTGAAGGAAATAAGAACACCCTGAAGAAGTTCTGTTGTACAGAATGAAACGTGTCGGCTGGCTGTGGTACATAAACTTAAGGAAAATAAAAGCATTTGAATATACACCAAGATTCAGCGCTTCAATAAGGACTCTAAGTGATATGATTTGATTGGACTTATTGTGCAAGTGGTGCTGTGCCAAACTTTGGAATATTCTCCACTATTCTCTACTACTTACTCTCTACTACTCCACTACTCTCTAATACTCACTCTCTACTACTCATTCTCTACTACTCTACTACTCTCTAATACTCTCTCTCTACTACTCACTCCCTACTACTCACTATCTACTACTGCCTACTACTCACTCTCTACTACTCTCTACTCTCTACTACTCACTCTCTACTACTCTCTCTCTACTACTCACTCTTTTCTACTCACTCTTTACTACTCACTCTCTACTACTCTCTACTACTCACTCTCTACTTCTCACTCTCTACTACTCTACTACTCACTCTCTACTACTCACTCTACTACTCACTCTCTACTACTCTCTCCTACTCACTCTCTACTACTCTCTCTCTACTACTCTCTACTACTCACTATACTACTCACTCTCTACTACTCTCTACTATTCTCTCTCTCTGCTACTCACTCTCTACTACTCTCTACTATTCACTATCTACTACTCACTCTCTACTACTCTCTACTACTCACTCTTTACTACTCTCTACTACTCACTCTCTACTGCTCTCTATTACTCACTCTACTACTTACTCTCTACTACTCTCCACCACTCACTCTCTACTACTCACTCTCTACTACTCTCTACTACTCACTCACTATTCACTCTACTACTCTTTACTACTCACTCTCTGCTACTCTATCTCCTGTTCTCTACTACTCTCTACTACTCACTCTCTACTCTCTATTACTCACTCTCTACTCTCTACCTCTCTACCTCTCTCTACTTCTCTCTCTACTAGTCTCTACCTCTCTACCTCTACCTCTCTACCTCTACCTCTCTACCTCTACACCTCTACCTCTCTACCTCTCTCTACACGCACACATATACACATATATATATGCATATATATGCATATGCATATATATATGTATGTGTATATATATATTCACTGAAAAAAACATAGGTTTCACACCAGTTATAGTTAGCTGGAAATTTTACTCGCATAAAACCATTGAAATTCCAACGTTGTAGCTAGTTGGACTCACTATAACTTGCGCGCCTGCAATGCACTGCTGATGACGTCACATATTACATCACTCATGACATGGTCAGTGACATCACTCATGACATTACTGATGACACCATCCTTGTGACAGAGTGACAGACCTCCTTTCAGTGTAATGTGCGCGTACCGGGGGCTGCCCCCGCAAAAATCGAAAAAAAATTTAAAAAATATTTTTGCCCTGCGGTGCCCTTTTATAGCCCCCACATCAAACCTATGGGGTCAGGGGGGTCTACTCTGCCCCCTTATGGTCAATTCCCCCTTTGTTTTTGCCACCTCTTGTGTCTCGATCCTACCGAGACACAAGATGGCGGCCCCTCCGGACTGTCTGGAATGTTTACAGACACCCGAGAGCCAATCAGTTTTCGGCGCGCAAGTCGCGTATGGCGCGCCCGGAGCGCTCCCTGGTGCGCGTACCGGGGCGCGGCCATAGATATATATATTTTTTTTAACCTAAATTACTCAAAATCCACTGGAGCACATATCTTGAGACATAGCAAAGGCACATCGGGCTACCAGTCCCTACAGTTTTGCCAAGTTTGGTGGAAATCCATTCAGCCGTTCGGGCTAAAAGTGAGGTCGACCGCCCTATGGAAATTAACATGGGGAAAACATGTTTTGGGACCCCCCTTTTATCTCGGCCCTCGCTTGACGAATCCCCCCCAAACTTTTAGGGAAGGACCGGGGCACCGCGAGGCAAAATCGAGGAAATATTCAGGCAGATTCCTCAATCGATGCCAAAGTTATTCACAATAGAATGTTGAGATTTTGTATTGAAAATAAGCCTAACTATAACTACCTACTGGCGACCGCCAGTAGGTAATATATATACATATATATACAAACATATATAATCTGCATATCTATATAAATACAAATATAAATGCATGCATATATATACATATATGCATACATATGCATGTTATTTACATAAAAGTTTTAAAAACACTAATAAAAGCAAAGCTAAAAAGCCACCTCATTACAAACAGAATGGCTTTAACTTAAACGAGGGCGAGATCTATTGCATTTTCAATTCTTGTTTACTTTGGTTCCATCAAGAAGGCATTCAGATGTGTCACACATTTGCCATAAATTCTGAATGTTAGCACACTAGTTGATCATTAGATCACTGTAGTAAAGCTACTGCTCACCAGGGAAGTCTGCTGCTGGTAAGCACAGTGCATGTTTCAGTCTGCATGTCAGAATTTTGTAATGAAATAGAAGAGGATTTGAGAAGTCACTCAAAATGTGCACTCATTTTTCTTTTTGAAGCACTAATCATACTTGCTATGGCAAAATGAACCCCCTCATTTTGTTCCTTTTTAAATTAAATGTTTTCAGACTTACTACTTCATTCCAATCAAGATGGCTTCTGGTGTGCCATACTTTTGTCATAAATAAGACTGTTAGCGCTCTAGTTGTTCTTTAGAACACTCTGGGACATTCTGTCATTGGGCTACACTTGGGCTACATTTGGGTGATATTTGGGCTACATTTGGGCTCTTTTGTCTCTGGTGGCCATCT
This sequence comes from Lissotriton vulgaris, assembly GCF_964263255.1. Classification (NCBI taxonomy): domain Eukaryota; kingdom Metazoa; phylum Chordata; class Amphibia; order Caudata; family Salamandridae; genus Lissotriton; species Lissotriton vulgaris. Next base: position 24,074 of record NW_028248196.1, on the reverse strand, counting down.
TGGGAGACTGCGTGTCAGAATGTTTTAATGAAATTGAAGAGGATTTGAGAAGTCACTCAAAATGTGCCCTAATTTTTCTTTCTGCAGCACTAATCATACTTTCTATGGCAAAATATACCCCCTCATTTTGTTCCTTTTTAAATCAATGTTTTAAGAGTTACCACTTTATTCCAATCAAGATGGCTTCAGGTGTGCCATACCTTTGTAATAAGTAGGACTGTTAGTGCTCTAGTTGTTCTTTCAAACACTCTGGGACATTCTGTCATTGGGCTATACTTGGGCTACATCTGGGTGATATTTGTGCTACATTTGGGCTCTTTTGTCTCTGGTGGCCATCTTGGGAGACTGCATGTCAGAATGTTTTAATGAAATAGAAGAGGATTTGAGAAGTCACTCAAAATGTGCCCTAATTTTTCTTTCTGCAGCACTAATCATATTTTCTATGGCAAAATATATCCCCTCATTTTGTTCCTTTTTAAATAAAATGTTTTAAGAGTTACCACTTTATTTTAATCAAGATGGCTTCAGGTGTGCCATACCTTTGTAATAAGTAGGACTGTTAGCACTCTAGTTGTTCTTTAGAACACTCCGGGATATTCTGTAATTGAGCTATACTTGGGCTACATCTGGTGATATTTGGGCTACATTTGGGTTCTTTTGTCTCTGGTGGCCATCTTGGGAGACTGCATGTTAGAATGTTTTAATGAAATTGAAGAGGATTTGAGAAGTTACTCAAAATGTGCCCTAATTTTTCTTTCTGCAGCACTAATCATACTTTCTATGGCAAAATGTACCCCCTCATTTTGTTCCTTTTTAAATTAAATGTTTTAAGAGTTACCACTTTATTCCAATCAAGATGGCTTCAGGTGTGCCATACCTTTGTAATAAGTAGGACTGTTAGCACTCTAGTTGTTCTTTAGAACACTCTAGGAGGCTGCAGTAGAACACAAAGGAATCAACTGACAGTCTCTGTCCTTGTTGGATGTACATGTTTTACTGAGAATGTCAGACTTCATTCTCACATGACTGAGAAAGATAATGTGAATTTACAGAAAATATGCTTTCAGTTTAGCTTTTAGATCCCCTTCCAAACCACTGTGGGAAAAGCATGAGATAATAGTTTTCTTTCAAACATGATTCATGATATCCCAGCAGAAGGCTTTTTCACATGGTAAAATCACCTTAGAACACACCACAATTCCTAAAATGAGTATGGTACCATCAACAAATGATTTATAATGTAACTAAAGTCCTAAAACCCTCTATTAACTACAATGTTTTTTAATGAGGTGCTATCATGTATATTGGTCCCAAGATGGCTGCCAACACTTCTTGGATGAAGTGCTGACAGCCAATCAGATTTCACCATGAGATGAGTGGTTAGGCTCCGCCCAGATATATATGTGTTTTTGTAGTTAATTTTCATAAAAACTACTGGAGCAATTTTCGCCAAATATAGCAAAGGCACTTCTGAGTACCAGTCCCTACAATTTTGCCAAGTTTGGGTTAATTCGGTTCAGCGGTTCGGGCTGTAGACTTGTCAGAACGCCCTATGGAAATTAACATGGGGAAAACATGTTTTGGGACCCCCCTTTTTTCCCAGCCCCCACTTCACGAATACCCCCGAATGTCTCAGGGAAGGAGTGCAGCGGAGCTGGCCAAAATTTTGGAAAATTACACGCAAATTTCTCAACCAGCGCCAAAGTTATTCCCAATAGAATGTTGCGGATTTCCTATGGTAGCCAATCCTAACTATATATTCATATATATATGAGAGGCTCTGCCTGGAGCAGCGCAACATTGATGGAGCGTGGGGTCACTAAAATCCATGCGTTCAGCCCTACCGAGGATAGACGTTTCCAGGTGGAGTGTTGGGGAGCGAAGGGGAAACAGGACAGTAATTCTGGAGGCCACCAAGAGACATTACATCTTCTCACTTTGGCAAGGTACTTCAGCGCGCACCAAGCAAGATCCCCGTATTTGCACTTTCCACGCAGGTGCATGATGGGAGCTGTAGTGCACAATATGGAAAACTGCAGCTGCTGGTGACCGAACAGGGTCAGCTGACCTTCTCTGCAGAGGGGAGGACCTTAGAAGGACTAAAGGAGGGGCTTGGCGGCATACCAGTGTTTGCAATGGCGTCCGACGAAGGCTCTACATGCCGAAATGCATCACGCTGCGCAAATGGTCTAATAAAATGCTTTCTCCAAAGCTCCCCACTGGGCCTCTGACTTCTTGAGTGAAAAGGGTCATTGTGGCATATTTCGCGCTTGTTGGCGGCGTGAAGGGGCCCTCACTCACCAATTGCTCTGTGGTCTGGCTAACACAGTGGCAACACTTCTTTTGAACTTTCCCGAGGGATCGGGCACCACAGAGCAGCCTGGAACACTGGCTCGGGTGAGAGGCTCTGCCTGGAGCAGCGCAACATTGATGGAGCGTGAGATCACTAAAATCCATGCCTTTAGCCCTACCGAGGATAGACGTTTCCAGGTGGAGTGTTGGGGAGCGAAGGGGAAACAGGACAGTAATTCTGGAGGCCACCAAGAGACATTACATCTTCTCACTTTGGCAAGGTACTTCAGCGCGCACCAAGCAAGATCCCCGTATTTGCACTTTCCACGCAGGTGCATGATGGGAGCTGTAGTGCACAATATGGAAAACTGCAGCTGCTGGTGACCGAACAGGGTCAGCTGACCTTCTCTGCAGAGGGGAGGACCTTAGAAGGACTAAAGGAGGGGCTTGGCGGCATACCAGTGTTTGCAATGGCGTCCGACGAAGGCTCTACATGCCGAAATGCATCACGCTGCTCAAATGGTCTAATAAAATGCTTTCTCCAAAGCTCCCCACTGGGCCTCTGACATCTTGAGTGAAAGGGGTCATTGTGGCATATTTCGCGCTTGTTGGCGGCGTGAAGGGGCCCTCACTCACCAATTGCTCTGTGGTCTGGCTAACACAGTGGCAACACTTCTTTTGAACTTTCCCGAGGGATCGGGCACCACAGAGCAGCCTGGAACACTGGCTCGGGTAAGAGGCTCTGCCTGGAGCAGCGCGACATTGATGGAGCGTGGGATCACTAAAATCCATGCGTTCAGCCCTACCGAGGATAGACGTTTCCAGGTGGAGTGTTGGGGAGCGAAGGGGAAACAGGACAGTAATTCTGGAGGCCACCAAGAGACATTACATCTCCTCACTTTGGCAAGGTACTTCAGCGCGCACCAAGCAAGATCCCCGTATTTGCACTTTCCACGCAGGTGCATGATGGGAGCTGTAGTGCACAATATGGAAAACTGCAGCTGCTGGTGACCGAACGGGGTCAGCTGACCTTCTCTGCAGAGGGGAGGACCTTAGAAGGACTAAAGGAGGGGCTTGGCGGCATACCAGTGTTTGCAATGGCGTCCGATGAAGGCTCTACATGCCGAAATGCATCACGCTGTGCAAATTGTCTAATAAAATGCTTTCTCCAAAGCTCCCCACTGGGCCTGTGACTTCTTGAGTGAAAGGGGTCATTGTGGCATATTTCGCGCTTGTTGGCGGCGTGAAGGGGCCCTCACTCACCAATTGCTCTGTGGTCTGGCTAACACAGTGGCAACACTTCTTTTGAACTTTCCCGAGGGATCGGGCACCACAGAGCAGCCTGGAACACTGGCTCGGGTGAGAGGCTCTGTCTGGAGCAGCGCGACATTGATGGAGCGTGGGATCACTAAAATCCATGCGTTCAGCCCTACCGAGGATAGACATTTCCAGGTGGAGTGTTGGGGAGCGAAGGGGAAACAGGACAGTAATTCTGGAGGCCACCAAGAGACATTACATCTCCTCACTTTGGCAAGGTACTTCAGCGCGCACCAAGCAAGATCCCCGTATTTGCACTTTCCACGCAGGTGCATGATGGGAGCTGTAGTGCACAATATGGAAAACTGCAGCTGCTGGTGACCGAACGGGGTCAGCTGACCTTCTCTGCATAGGGGAGGACCTTAGAAGGACTAAAGGAGGGGCTTGGCGGCATACCAGTGTTTGCAATGGCGTCCTACGAAGGCTCCACATGCCGAAATGCATCACGCTGCGCAAATGGTCTAATAAAATGCTTTCTCCAAAGCTCCCCACTGGGCCTCTGACTTCTTGAGTGAAAGGGGTCATTGTGGCATATATATATATATATATATATATATATATATATATATATATATATATATATATATATATATATATATATATATATATAACTGGAACTTCGACATTCGGTGCAAACCAGCAGGAGACCAAATAACGAAAACGGACCCAAGTGAGTTAATTTCAAGCGTCTTTATTTCATACTGTGCACCCTCACGATCGCCATGACGCGTTTCGGGCCCTGGAGCCCTTGATCACATATAGATATATATATATATATATATATATATATATATATATATATATATATATATATATATATATATATATATATATATATATTACCTACTGGCGATAGCCAGTAGGTATATATAGTTAGGATTTTTTCTCTATGGGACTTTTGAAAATTCTATGCCTAATAACTTTGGCGTTTGTGGACGGAATTGGCTGAAATTTTCAGGAAAATGGCACATTTTGTTTCTGAGCAGCTCCTGGAAATTTGGGGGGGGTTCGTCAAGGGGGGGCCGAGAAAAAAGGGGGGTCCCAAAACGCGTTTTTCCCATGTTAATTTCCATAGGGCGGTTGGACTCACTTTTAGCCCGAACGGCTGAATGGATTTCCACGAAACTTGGCAAAATTGTAGGGACTGTTAGCCCGATGTGCCTTTGCTAGGTCTCAATATATGTGCTTCAGTGGATTTTGAGAAATTAACGTTTAAATCAAGATATATATCTGTAACAGCGCTCCGGGCAGCTATCCGGTTAGCGAACCTTTCGCGTAACGGAACTTTGCGATGAGAAGCTGATTGGCCCTCCGGTGTCTGTCAACATTCTAAACAGTCCGGAGCGGCCGCCATCTTGTCTCTCGGTAGGATCGAGAGACAAGAGGAGGCCAAAACAAAGGGGGAAATTACCATAAGGGGGCATAGTAGATCCTCGTTGACCCCCTAGGTTTTATGTGGAGGTTTTAAAAGGGCCCAGGAGGGTCAAAAAATTTTTTTTTTTTTTTGCGTGGTAAGCGCCAAGTTCGCGAACCGGAAAGCGTTCTGGGCAGCGTACTATAAGGATAAAAGAATGATAGACTTTGCTAGTACTGTATGTTAATTATTTGTTGTTTTTGTTGTTTTTTTTTTGTTTTCTTTATTTTAAATTTTTATTTTTTATTTTGATTGTGTGTCATAATTCATTAAACTTTTAACATTCAATAAACATATAAAAATAAATAATGTGTGAAACAATTTTTGAATTAAGAAATTAAAATTTATTTTTCATTTTGTTTTTCAAAATTTAAAAGAAAATCTAAAAAATCGTGATCATTTTTTTCTTCATTTTTTAGTAGAAAATCTACTGCATCTATGCATTGGATAAGTTCATTATTTATTGTGTCGTCGTAGAAATCCATGTCATCTTGTGTCTCAATTTTTTCTTCTGTTTCAGTTTTCATGTTGTTTTGTTGTTCTTCCATTTTCAATTCTGAAAAATGAATTTTTAAAAAATATATCAGTACAGAAAGGGCATTGTTGGGTTTTAGTACAGATTGGCAGTTTGGTTATTTATATAGTGTTTTTTTCACAAAGAAAGGTGTTGCCTGCAATTAAGGTCTATTGCAGGGGGCCCCCTCCTTGGGCCTCCCATGGATGGTGTCAGGAGGTATAGGGGAGGGAGAAGGAGACGCTCCCTCAATTGCAAGGAGACCATTCACAGGCACTGAGGGGGCCCATTGTCCAGCATTTTTGCGCCCCCACAGTTTTAACTTTTAGACCACAATCAATTCTCACACCTATGAAGGTGTGAGATATGTGTGTGGATTTAAAGTTAAAACTGTGGGGGCGTCAAAATGCTGGACAATGGGGCCCCCTCAGTGCTTGTGAATGGTCTCCTTGCAAGATGCCACTTATGTAAATTGGAGGGGGCTTTGCGCACGTTCCTTTTTAGACTATGGTCTTGTGAATTCTTGGAATGGCTCTGCTATAACTAAAACAGAGTAGTCTATTTTTTTCTATAAGTATTACAGAGTGATAGAATATAATTCTCAGAAAATGTTTTTCTAATTAGGTTTCAGTACAGAACATACTTAAGTTTTATAAATAATATTTTACCTTTTAAATATAAGTTGAAGGCAAAAGAGGGGAGGGGGGGGGGGGGCAGCGTTCAAAGCACATCAGCGTGTATAAATACGAAAATGTTTTTATCTATCACGTACTTGACATTTTAAAGCTTTTCATATTTGCTATTAAAAAACCAATGAAATTCACAGAAAAAACCATAGGTTATAGTGGATATATAGTTAGGAATTTGCATTTACAAAACCTTGAAAATTCAATGAAAAAACCATAGGTTATAGGCCATATATAGTTAGGAATTAGCATTTACAAAACCTTATTTTACTCGCATAAAACCATTGAAATTCCATATATAGTTAGCTAACTATAAGCGCTAACTATATATCGCGCACCCGCAATCCACTGCTGATGATGTCACATATTACATCATTCATGACATGGTCAGTGACATCACTGATGACATCACTGATGACATCTCAAATGACATCACTGATGACAACTCAAATGATATCAATGATGACATCTCAAATGACATCACTGATGACATCACTGATGACAACTCAAATGACATCACTGATGACATCTCATTTGTCATCACTGATCACATCACTCATGTGATAATACAATGAACCTCTTCAGACTCTAATATAACCTTACATACACTCAGTATAAACAGACACTCACAGACTGTCACTCATCCATGGAGTTACTCACACACCTAGTCAGTCATGCAAAGAATCAATCACACCTCCATTTCCTCAACTATACAGTTATACACATCTTACTTATTCAAACATATAATAACACATATTTACTCTCTTATATAATCCCTGATACAAGCTCACAGTGATCGATACAGCCACTCACACATTCACTGGCTCTTATGTTCAGTTATTTATATATCTCAACTCTCACATGTATTGTGTTTTACATACGTTCTTACTTGCACATGTAGCAATGAGAAATCCATTCACTCACCAACACACCCATGCACAGTCAACCGCCCATATAGCTGTTTCCACATGCACTCTTGAACTCATACTCCTAGTGAATCAACTGCTTACACATCTATGCACAGAGTCACGCACCTCCCAGCCACCCACACACACACTCAGCCTCCCATTCAAATATTTGGGCAACCAATCAATAACCCATATGGCCACTCTTATAGGTACTGATCAACACATGCAGCAGCTTACACAACAACAAACATACTGATGCACGAATTAAGACAGTTTAGTCACTAACCCATGTACTCAGTGAGACACATTTAATCACTCACTCATACAGTCAGTCATGCACCTACTAAATTCTTCATCCAGACACTTATACATCCACTCATTCTTCAATATGTGAAACATATTTAAACTTTACAGACACATACAATCACTGGATGTTGTGATCAGTGATGTCATCAGTGATGTCACTGACCATGTCATGAATGATGTAATATGTGACATCATCAGCAGTGGATTGCGGGTGCGCGATATATAGTTAGCGCTTATAGTTAGCTAACTATATATGGAATTTCAATGGTTTTATGCGAGTAAAATAAGGTTTTGTAAATGCTAATTCCTAACTATATATGGCCTATAACCTATGGTTTTTTCATTGAATTTTCAAGGTTTTGTAAATGCAAATTCCTAACTATATATCCACTATAACCTATGGTTTTTTCTGTGAATATATATATATATATATATATATATATATATATATATATATATATATATATATATATATATATATATATATATATATATATATATATATATATAAAACTGGACATAATATATCAGCCAGAACCCAAAACCAAAATACTATAGCATCTCAGCCCCTGTTTGCAGAGTTATTATGAATCATTGTTAGAGCGAACCCACAATAGGAGAAATGGACAATAATGAAACAACATAAGGGTGGTTAGGATATTAACTTAGTTGATATAATACCTGTACTTGACAGAAATCTTAAATGTTCATTTCCTTCCCCCAATTAAAATACAGCCACATAAATTAGCAACTAAGGATTATGTACATAAGTATGGAATACTAAACAGACTGTGTACAGTAATCAGAAGTATGTAAATAGTGTACATATATACCAGCGGAAAAAAGATTTGGCTGAAAAAGTATGTTGAAATATAATTTTGTCTGGAATTGTGGAATTAATAGAGTACTTCACTGAATATAGTTGAATAACAATGAATTCATAAACTATTATGACATCGAAATTGTATATAGGAATGGGATGCATAAAACTGTAAAACTGTAAAAATGTCAATATGTACATATTATAATTTGGTTTTGATAGGGTTTTGATCAAATAGAGTACTTTACGTAAATATTGAAATGTAAAATGGCTGCCTTAGTGTGTCGGTAAAAAAACTGTGCAGGGTTGTTAGTCTAGATGACCAAGGAAAGGGAAGAGGGTACTTACACTGAGCACTTTAAAAATGAGGTCTAGACCCCAGGACTCTATGGTCCAGTGGAAGTCTAGGAGTCGCCGAAACGCGTAGGCTGTCCGTTATTTGATGCACATTATTTTTGCACATGGTGTGTAAATAAAACTATCTGTGAACTGACCTGTTGCTGTGCCGTGACTTCATCCCTGGTAATCGTGGTGAGAAGAAACAAGGCAATATATATATATATATATATATATATATATATATATATATATATATATATATATATATATATATATATATATATATACTTCTACATACATTAAAGAAATGAGTGTGACTGATACTACTGCCTTTTCTTGTTGTTTGCTATGAAGTTTCAGATGAAAGTCTTTATATGTATTACTGTCTATACCATAAAAATTAGCAAGGTTAGTACTTGGAATCCTTGGAAATAATACTTTTCTAAGACAGTCTTTTCTGAAAAATGCAGGCTGAGGGAAATTATCTGCTGCTCCTTAAGCGAATTAGTTCTTTACCTGCACTGTTAACTTCACAGGAAGGTAGACTTTATGTCAACAACTATATGAAAGCTGAAAGCGCTGAAGACTGAATGACTCTGCGGCCAGGAAATATTACTGTGACTTGGCTACGCGCAGTTGCCATAAATTCCGACTGCTTGGAAGGCTTTTCTGTGACTTCCTGCGTGCTGGTAAAGCTGGAGCAGAAGTATACAACTGCTGAAGTAAGTTGCGCAAGAAAACAGAAGCTTATTTGCATGCTGGATTTACTTCAAAGTGAGTGAAGGTTCTCACAGTCACTGTACTCACAAGAACCCAACTGAAGCAGGTAAATGATGAACAACTCAAAGAAACGGAGAACCCTGGAACCTCCAGTGATGCTGCACTGAACTGCAGGAAGGTGTCAGGCAGAGATACGCTGGAAAGCAAACTCCCCTGACTAAAACTCCAAAACGGCGAACGAGCGAGGAAGACACGCTCTGTACGCCTCAAAACTTCAGTTGAAGTGCACCACGCGATTAGCACATGAACACGAGCACCTGGCTCCATCTCCCAGCCTCTAAACCCGAGACTCACAACCCTCTTGCTGAAGCTCCCACACACCATATTGGGTGTGCAACTCCACCAGAAAAACCCTTAAGAAGAGAATGGGGAGAGTCCTGGGCCATCGGATACTAGACTGAAACTGAAAGTGTGCTATAAGGGCAATCAAGGAAATATTGATAAGCTTTATACTACCTCGCTTTCTACTCTGGAACAATTTGCTGGGTTTTATGAGGAGCTTTATAATCAGACACAAAACCATAGACCAGGCAAACTGTGTATGGTACATCCAGCAGTGTAGACTGCCCCATCTAGGGGAAAGCCATGTTAATGGTATGCAGGCTGAATTTTCTCTGACATAGATTGATGCAGATTTAATGGCTCTGTCAACTGGTAAGGCGGCTGTCGAGGATTTTTACAGGGTATTTAAAATTATAATAGCTGTCAAGTTTCCAAAAGTGGCCCAACATATATATATTTATATATATATGAGGGGGGGGTCATCTGTATACCTGGAATATTACTCACATTACAGTATTCTTAAAAAATGATACGTTCCCAGAAGATATGGGATCTCACCGGCCCATATCCCTTTTTAATGCCCATACAAACGTGGTTTGACAAGATCCTGGCCATGCGTCTGGCCCCAGTAATGCACTTTTAGTTTCCCAACAACAACACAGCTTTGTCCCAGAAAGGGATACTACTTACCATACTAATATGACAATTAAAGCTTTTGATGTGGCCGGGAGATTTAATAAGAATGTAAGCATGATTCTTCTTGATGCCCAAAAAGCCTTTTTAATTGGGCTACAATGTGGTCTCTTGGTATCAGTGAAAGATTCATCAACCCGACTCAAGCCTTACATAAGACACCTAGGGAAAGGGGAATACTCACAAGAAACTGCTCTACTCAATTTCAGATATCCTGTGGCACCCTTCAGGAATGCCCACATTCACCTCTTTTATTTGTAGTCTGTATAGAACCATACCTGCTGTCATTATGCAAGAACGTACATATTCAACCCTTCACTGTTGGAGGATAACAGTTGAAAGTGGTTGCATATGCAGACAACTTGGCAGTCTTATCTTCCCATCCTATAACAGCATTTAAACAGGTTTCTGAAGAGGCAGTCAGGTTCGGTGAGGTTGCAAGGTATAAACTTTAAAACACACAAGATGATGGACGGATTGTTGCACAATGGCAAAACATTCACCCCCAGTCACAGATCTGGGTTTAATCCATCGTTATTTTGCTCACCAAGCCACCCCAGTTCAGACATGGCCATATGCAAATCAGTCTTGACCCTGTGCCTCCTGGGAACAGTCCAGCCCGAACTGCAAAGCCATGTCTTCCCTAGACCGGAATCAAGCATCCTAGGTCCGGTTTCTGGCTATCAGCTGGCTGAAGACGGCTGATAGCCAGAAACCGGTACTAGCCAGAAATCGTGGTTTCCCCCCCGAAAAAAATGTTGGGGGGGCCTTGGGGGTCCTTGTGGGACCCCCTGAGCAGACCTAGGGGGTCAGGGTGCTTCTACCCTGCCCCCTTTTTGAGCTCTACACATTTGTTTTTCTGCTTTCCTGTGCCTCAGTCTACCGAGGCACAAGATGGCTGCCAACAATTTCTGTTTTGGAGTGTTGACAGACAGTGGCAGCCAATCAGCATGCAGCTCGTGCACGGAGAGGTCCGCGTACGGTGCGCACACCGTGCGCGCACGTTCGCAGACCTGTGCGCGCACGGTTCACGCTTATAGATATATACATTTTTTCAAATTCGATTTTCTCAACAACTACTGGAGGGATTTACACCATTTAACCCCTTCGAGGCTAATGACGAGCTGGGCTCGTCATGGCGCTTACCTGTCGTGCGCGGATGACAAGGCCAGCTCGTCATCAGCCCCACCCTCGGGGGAAGCGCTGGCGCTCCCCCCGAGGGTCCGCGATCTTGGTTGTGCTGCTGGGGGCGGCAGCGGAAGAGCTTCCGCTGCACCCCCCGCCCCCCCCCCCGTGGGAATCCCTGATGACGTCAGCGCGCACAGCGCGCGCTGACATCATCAGGGATTCCCTGCGCTCGGGAAGCCATTTGCTTCCTGAGCGCCGTGCAGCAAGGTAGGATTTTTTAACTCCGGCGGGGGTTTGGGGCAGCGAAGAGGCATCAGGGGAGAGGAAAGAGATTTTCCTTTACCCTGATGTCTCTTTGCAGGGCATTTCTGCCTCACGATCGCGCACAGCGTCGCGATTGTGCGGCGGAAATGCCCCCACTAGCACCAGGGATTGTTTATTTAGCTTTTCGGAAGCGACCCCTTGGGCAAGGGTCACTTCCAGGTGGGCAGCCAATTAATTTTCAATTTTCTGCCCCCCCTGGGGGCAAATCGGCCCGTTTTTTCGGCCGTTTTGCCCCCAGGGGGGGCAGAAATTTCCCACTAGCACCAGGGTTGTTTTGTTAAGCCAAGATGGCGGCGATTGTTTTTGTTTACGTTTTTCTGTCCCCCCCTGGGGGCAAATCGGCCCGTTTTTTTTGCCGTTTTGCCCCCAGGGGGGGACAGAAAATGCCCACTAGCACCAGGGATTTTGTTTTTAGCTTTTAGGAAGCGACCCCTTGGGCAAGGGTCACTTCCAGGTGGCCTCATATTTAACTTTTTGTTTTTCTGCCACCCCCCGGGGGCAAATCGGCCTGTTTTTCGGCCGTTTTGCCCCCAGGGGGGGCAGAAATTTCCCACTAGCACCAGGGTTTTTTGTTGGGGCAATGTGTTTGTTTTGGGAAGCGACCCCTTGGGTAAGGGTCGCTTCCAGGTGGCCATGATGGTTTTTTTGTTTTTCTGTCCACCCTGGGGGCAGTTTTGCACCCAGGGGGGGGGGCAGAAAATGCCCACTAGCACCAGGGAATTAAAATTTTGTTTTTAGGTAGCGACCCCTTGGGCAAGGAGTAGTGCTTGGCTGGCGGTGTGTGCGGAGTGGCGCTTGGCTTGCAGTGTGCGTGGAGTGGTGTTTGGCTGGCGGTGCGTGTGGAGTGGCACTTGGCTGGATGTGCGTGCAGTGGTACTTGGCTGTCTGTGCACGGAGTGGTGTTTGGCTGGTGGTGTGTGTGGAGTGGTACTTGGCTGGATGTGTGCGTGGAGCGGTGTTTGGCTGGTGGTGAGTGGCGCTTGGCTTGCCGTGTGCGTGGAGTGGTGCTTGGCTGGCGGTGTGTGTGGAGTGGTACTTGGCTGTCGGTGTGCGCTGAGTGGTTTTTGGCTGGCGGTGTACGTGGAGGGGTACTTGGCTATCTATGCACAGAGTGGTGCTTGGCTGGCAGTGTGTGTGGAGTGGTACTTGGCTGTCTGTGCACGGAGTGGTGTTTGGCTGGTGGTGTGTGGCGCTTGGCTTGCGGTGTGCGTGGAGTGGTGCTTGGCTGGCGGTGCGCGTGCAGTGGTACTTGGCTGTCTGTGCACGGAGTGGTGTTTGGCTGGTGGTGTGTGTGGAGTGGTGTTTGGCTGGCGGTGTGTGTGGAGTGGTACTTGGCTGGATGGTGTGCGTGGAGCGGTGTTTGGCTGGCGGTGAGTGGCGCTTGGCTTGCGGTGTGCGTGGAGTGGTGCTTGGCTGGCGGTGTGTGTGGAGTGGTACTTGGCTGTCGGTGTGCGCTGAGTGGTGTTTGGCTGGCAGTGTGCGTGGAGGGGTACTTGGCTATCTATGCACGCAGTGTGCTTGGCTGGCGGTGTGTGTGGAGTGGTGCTTGGCTGGTGGTGTGTGTGGAGTGGTCATTTGCTGTCTGTGCACGGAGTGCTGCTTGGCTGGCGGTGTGGGTGGAGTGGCGCTTGGCTGGTGGTGTGCGTGGAGTGCTACTTTGCTGTCTGTGCACTGAGTGGTGCTTGGCTGGCGGTATGCGTGGAGTGGCGCTTGGCTGGTGGTGTGTGAGTAGTTACTTTCTGTTGGTCACTACACACATTGCTAGTTGAGTGACACTCTACGCAGTCCATCTTTTTCTGTAGTTGCTGTGTCAGATATGTGGGCGTGTGAAAGTGATGGGCCCTTGAATGGCGCTGGCGGTGTAAATGTTTTGTATGTGTCACACGTACAAAAGGTATATGAATGTCCTTACTGCCCCTGTGTGATGCGGGTACTGTTAGGAGCAAAAGACTGACTGGCACCAAAGGGGTCTGGCAGTAAAACAAATTCAAAAAATTAACCAGTGTCTTGATGTTAAACCTCATCTAATCCCAATTGGTCTAAGCCCTATTTGGTGGCCCATCTTGCTGAATTTAAATTTGGGGGGCAAGTTTGTGTGTTGTTTTTTGAATTGTTATATTGTTTGTGAAATGTGGTAGTTATTTTTTTTTTCTTCTCTATTTTTGTCTTGTTTCAGGCTTTTGCTGTTTGGATTGTTGTAGGTTGCGTGTCTGTTTGCAGCTTGTGTAGTTGCTTGTGCTTGGTAAGTGAATGTATTTTGTACTACTTTCCCTTGATGTTTGTCTTATTGAAAAAGGTTGTACTTCTACCAGTTTGTGTGGCTCTGTTTTTTTTTGTTTTCAGTATTAGTGCTTGATGTGCACTTTGTTTTCTAATCTGTCATTTCTTTTTTTCTTTCTAGTGGGATATCATTTCTTTTTGCTGTGTCTCAACAGAGTAGGTGCTGGTGAGTGTAGCTATATTTGGTTAGAGTGAAATAGTTTTGGATTGTATTTATCTGTTTGTGAAAGCCTTACCTTGTTTACTTCTTACTTTGCAAAGTGTAGGTTGTTGTTCACTTGTGTGTGCAGTCTTCTTGCTTTTGAAGGATAATGGCTAGTCGCAGGATTACTGCTCAGCAGGTTCTTGGTTTGCTTTTTGAGTCTTCCTCTGACCATGGTTCAGAGTCTGACTCCGATTTGGACTCCCAGGTGGGGGCAGAAGATTCAGGCAGTGAGTTTTCTCTTCGCATGGTATCATCATCAGAAGATGAATCTTCTTCTAGTGCTGATGAAGGGCCTATGTTAGAGGAGGACATTGTGATGCCGGTAGTGGGCCAAGAGGCATCTGTGCTGCTGCCTAGGGCCGCAAGGTTTCCTTTCTTTTTACGTCGGCAAGAGGTAAGTGGGCTGGAGCCTGCGCCCAAAAGGCTTCACATTGCTGTGGTGCGCAAAGAGGCATCTGGTGCTTTTCGTCTTCCTGCTGGTGTAGTGCAGCAAAAGGCATCTGTGGCTGTTAGGCTTCCCGGTGGTGTAGTGCAGCAAGTAGCATCTCAGGCTGCTGGGCTTCCCGTTGGTGTAGTGCATGATGCGCCCTCTGGGGATGCTATGTCTTCTGTTGGTGTTGTGCAGCCTGAAGTATCTGTGGCAGTTAGGCTTCCCATTGGTGTAGAGGGGCAAGAGGCATCTGGGTCTGCTTGGTTTCCCGGTGGTGTAGTGCAGCAAGAAGCATCTCAGGCTGCTGGGCTTCCCGTTGTTGTAGTGCAGGAAGAGCCCTCTGGGGATGCTATGTCTTCTGTTGATGTTGTGCAGCCAGAAGTATCTGTGGCTGTTAGGCCTCCCGTTGGTGAACAGCAGCAAGATGTTTCGGTGCTGCAGGCTGGGGCGGCTGCTCCCCCCGTTGATATGGATGGCCTCTGGGTTCCCCCTGGCATGGTGCAGCCGGCATTGCCAGAGTTCACTGGTGTTCCTGGGTGTAGAGTGAATACTGAGAATTTTCTGCCAATAAATTTTTTTGAGTTGTTTTTTGACAATGTGTTTTTGCAAGAGATTGTTGATCAAACCAATTTTTATGCCGAACAATATTTGAGGGCCAACAGTGCCAGCCTTAAGCCCCATTCTAGAGCAATCCGGTGGACTCCCACAAGTGTTGAAGAGTTGAAAAAGTTTTTGGGATTAACTTTTTTGATGGGCTTGCTAAGGAAGCCATCAATTACTTCATATTGGTCCACTAGTCCCTTGATGGCAACAGCTATATTTCCAGCAATCATAAGTCGTGATCGGTATACGCTTCTTCTTCGGATGTTGCATTTTGTTGATAATAGTTTAGCGTTGTCACGCGATCACCCTGATTGTGACCGTTTGTTTAAAATTCGACCTGTCCTGGATCACTTTGTTGATCGTTTTTCTGAGATCTTTGTCCCTGGTAAAGAAATTGCAGTGGATGAGTCTTTGCTGTTGTTCAAGGGCCGCTTGGTTTTTAGGCAATACATTCCTAGTAAGAGGGCACGCTATGGAATCAAACTGTATATGCTGTGTGACAGTGAGACTGGATATGTCTACAATTTCAGGGTGTACACTGGTAAGGAGTCCAGCATTAACCCTCCTGGTTGTCCTTCTACTTTTGGAGTGACTGAGAAAATTGTGTGGGAACTAGGTAGAGGATTATTTTACAAAGGCCATCATTTATATGTAGATAACTTCTACACTGGTGTGCGGTTGTTCAAGGAGTTGGGCAAAGTGGGCACTGTTGCTTGTGGCACAATGCGCAGTAACCGGAAAGGTTTCCCAAAGGAACTTGTTTGCAAAAGGCTTGTGCGGGGACAGTCTACGGCTTTGCGATGTGGGGAGCTTCTAGCTGTGAAGTTTTCAGACAAGAGAGATGTGTACATGCTGACTACTATCCACAATGAAAGAACAGAACCTGTGCCTGTTTGGGGTCAGGGTGCTGAAGTGCGCAAACCTGTGTGCATTTTAGATTACAATAAGTTCATGGGAGGTGTTGACAGAGTAGATCAGAGGTTGGAACCTTATGCTGTTCTTCGAAAGGCTTACGTTTGGTACAAGAAGTTGGCTATCCATCTGTTCCACTTGGCAATTTTTAATGCTTTTGTTGTGTATCAGAAGTCTTGTCCTCAGAATAAGATGCCTTTTGTTAAGTTTCAGGAGTCTATAATAGGCAGGCTTGTACTTTTGGAGGAGGCAAGTGTTCCTAGATTTGGAGTGGTGGAGGAAGTGGCTAGATTGAAAGATCGCCACTTTCTTGAATCTATTCCTTCCACTCCCGCAAGAGAATTTCCGACTAGAAGATGCAGAGTCTGTTGGCGAAGAGGCGTGCGGAAGGAGTCTCGTTTATACTGTCCTGACTGTCCTTCTAAGCCTGCATTGTGTCTGTCAGCTTGTTTTAAATTGTACCACACGCAAAAGAAGTTTTGGGAGTTTTAATGAGCTCTAAATTGAATTGCCTGGTCTGCATTCTGTAAGAAGTTTTTAGTTTGTTTCAAGGATTGGCATTAGTGCAAAGTGTTTAGTTTAAGAATTTGTGTTAGCTGTTTTGTAGGTATTTCCATTTGTTTAGTGTTTTTTTCAAAAAAAGAATTCTCAATGTGTTTGTGGTGTGTGCCGGCTGGTGCTTGGCTGGCGGTGTGTGTGGAGTTGCGCTTTGCTGGTGGTGTGCATGGAGGGGTACTTGGCTGTTGGTGCAAGGAGTGGTGCTTGGCTGGCGGTGTGTGTGGAGTGGCTCTTGGTTGGTGGTGTTCGTGGAGTGGTACTTGGCTGTCTGTGCATGGAGTGGTGTTTGGCTGGTGGTGTGTGTGGAGTGGTGCTTGGCTGGTGGTGTGCGTGGAGTGGTGCTTAGCTGTTTGCATGGAGTGGTGCTTGGCTGGCGGTGTGTGTGGAGTGGCTCTTGGTTGGTGGTGTTCGTGGAGTGGTACTTGGCTGTCTGTGCATGGAGTGGTGTTTGGCTGGTGGTGTGTGTGGAGTGGTGCTTGGCTGGTGGTGTGCGTGGAGTGGTGCTTAGCTGTTTGCATGGAGTGGTGCTTGGCTGGCGGTGTGTGTGGAGTGGCGCTTGGCTGGTGGTGTGTGTGGAGTGGTACTTGGCTGTCTGTGCATGGAGTGGTGTTTGGCTGGTGGTGTGTGTGGAGTGGTGCTTGGCTGGTGGTGTGCGTGGAGTGGTACTTGGCTGGATGGTGTGCGTGGAGTGGTGCTTAGCTGTTTGCATGGAGTGGTGCTTGGCTGGCGGTGTGTGTGGAGTGGCGCTTGGCTGGTGGTGTGTGTGGAGTGGTACTTGGCTGGTGGTGTGTGTGGAGTGGTTCTTGGCTGTCTGTGCACGGAGTTGTGCTTGGCTGTCGTTGTGTGCTGAGTGGGGTTTGGCTGGCGGTGTGCATGGTCTGGTGCTTGGATGGTGGTGTGGGTGGACTGGCGCTTGGCTGGCAGTGTGTGAGTAGTTACTTTCTGTTGGTCACTACACACACTGCTAGTTGAGTGACACTCCACGCAGTCCATCATTTTGTGTAGTTGCAGTGTCAGAAATGTGGGCGTGTGAAAGTGATGGGCCCTTGAATGGCGCTGTCTGCTGGTGTGAGTGTTGAAATGTGATGGGTCCGCGGCTGGCGGTGTGAATGTTTTGTATGTGTCACACGTACGAAAGGTGTATGAATGGCCTGTAAAGAGGTTGGTGCCTTGACGTGGCTTTACAGCTCACGAGCTGTGAGTCAGTGGTTCAGTTTATCATACTTTCAATTATACGCAGTGTATTTCATTTTTTTGAAATTACTTGCGAATACAATTGTATGTACTGAATCATCACTCACCCTCGTGCCAAATCCAACCAGAATGTGTGTGTGCTTGCGGATTAGATGGCTGTGCAGTAATGTTTGTCTTTTATCTCTTTCTGAAGTAGGGTGTACCTTGTCTCTTATTGTGATTGTTGTAGTGTGTTGCTGTTCTTTCTGGATGGTGTCAATGGTCTGGTTTGTATCAGGTATGAAAGGCGCGTGAATGGCCTGTAAAATGGTTGGTGCCTTGTCGTGGCTTTACAGCTCACGAGTTGCGAGTCACTGGTTCGGTTTTTATGCATTTTTTTATTGACAGTGCATTTCATTTTTTGAAATATCTTGTTAATAAAATTTTATGTACTGAATCATCACTCGCCCTCGTGCCAAATCCAACCTGTATGTGTGTGTCTTTCAGGAATACTTAGCCGTGCCTTGAATGTTTGACTTTTGAGTAACTCTGTTACGGTGAACATTATAGCTATAAATAACTTACTAAATTTAGTTATTATTGTTAAACCATGGAAGTATATGGTCATATCTTTCTGGTGAATTCTATTGTGGATTTTTATCCAGAATCTCCTGCAAACTTGAAATTGTCTGTCACAATTTCCTTGAATCACACGCTCTCAAATTGAAAACTTATTTTTCCACTGTACGATTTGGACCGCTTCCTGTTGCTGCCACTATGCCTACCCACGCAAGTGAGGTACCATTTTTATCGGGAGACCTGGGGGAACGCTGGGTGGGAGGAAATTTGTGTGAGCCCAGTGATGCCACGCTTTCCCATGCAAAAAAGTGTGAAAAAACTGGGTTTTTATTTTAGCTAAAATTGAGGTTTGCAAGGGATTCTGGGTAAAGGAACGTTGGAGGATCCACGCAAGCCATACCTCCTTGGAAGCCCCGGGGTGTGTACTTTTCAGAAATGTATGGGTTTGGTAGGTTTCCCTAGATGGCCGTCTAGCACGGGGCCAAAAACCCAGGTAACCCCTCTTGCAAAAGCTGGTTGTATTGAATGTCAATACCGCCTGCTTTTGCAAGAGGGGTTACCTGGGTTTTTGGCCCCGTGCTAGACGGCCATCTAGGGAAACCTACCAAACCCATACATTTCTGAAAAGTACACACCCGGGGGCTTCCAAGGAGGTATGGCTTGCGTGGATCCTCCAACGTTACTTTACCCAGAATCCCTTGCAAACCTCAATTTTTGCTGGAAAAATCCGTTTTTTCACACTTTTTATGCGTGGGAAAGCGTGGCGTCACTGGGCTCACACAAATTTCCTCCCACCCAGCGTTCCCCCAGGTCTCCCGATAAAAATGGTACCTCACTTGCGTGGGTAGGCATAGTGGCTGCGAAAGGAAATGGTTCAAATTGTACGGTGGTGAATTTACAATACCAAATTGCAAAACAACCTTGATTTTGGGGGGGGGGGGCACCTGAGTTTTTGGCCCGGGGCTCGGTGGTATTCTTTGGAAAGTACAAAACCCAAACAGTTCTGAAAAGTAGACCCCCGGGGGAGTCCAGGGAGGTATGGCATGCGTGGGTCCCCGAACGTTTTCCTACCCAGAACACCTTGCAAACCTTAAAATTAGGTAAAATAATCACTTTTTCAAACTTTTTTGCGTGGAATCACCGTGCCGGCAAAAATGTCCTACCACCCAGCTCTCCCCTTGTTCTCCCGAGTAAAAGGATACCTCACTTGTGTGGGTGCCCCAAAGCAGAACAGGCCAAAAACGAATGTTGAAAAAAGTAGTATTTCAGTGTAACAAATTAAGCCCCCCTGCCTTAGTCACAGGCCTTTGGCCCACCCACACAAGTCATGTATCATTTTACTCGGGAGAACAAGGGGAACGCAGGGTGGTAGGACATTTGTGCCGACACGGCGATCCCACGCAAAAATGTATGGAAAACTGTTTTTTTAACCTAAATTTGTGGTTTGCAGGGATTTCTGGGTAGGAAAACATTGGGGGACCCACGCATGCCATACCTCCCTGGACTCCCCCGGGTGTCTAGTTTTCAGAACTGTTTGGGTTTGGTAGTTTCCAAAGATGCCCGCCGAGCCCCGGTCCAAAAACTCAGTCCCCCCCCCCCAAAAAAGAAGGTAATCTTGCTATTGGTTATTGTAATGTCTCCACCGTACGATTTGGACCGTTTCCTGTTGCAGCCACTATGCCTACCCACGCAAGTGAGGTACCATTTTTATCGGGAGACCTGGGGGAACGCTGGGTGGGAGGAAATTTGTGTGAGCCCAGTGACGCCACGCTTTCCCACACAAAAAAAGTGTGTAAAAACTGATTTTTCCATCAAAAATTGAGGTTTGCAAGGGATTCCGGGTAAAGGAACGTTGGAGAATCCACGCAAGCCATACCTCCTTGGAAGCCCCCGGGTGTCTACTTTTCAGAAATGTGTGGGTTTGGTAGGTTTCCCGACATGGCCGTCTCGCACGGGGCCAAAAACCCAGGTAACCCCTCTTTCAAAAGCTGGTGGGATTGACATTCAATACCACCAGCTTTTGAAAGAGGGGTTACCTGGGTTTTCGGCCCCGTGCGAGACGGCCATGTCGGGAAACCTACCAAACCCACACATTTCTGAAAAGTAGACACCCGGGGGCTTCCAAGGAGGTATGGCTTGCGTGGATTCTCCAATGTTCCTTTACCCGGAATCCCTTGCAAACCTCAATTTTTGATGGAAAAATCAGTTTTTACACACTTTTTTTGTGTGGGAAAGCGTGGCGTCACTGGGCTCACACAAATTTCCTCCCACCCAGCGTTCCCCCAGGTCTCCCGATAAAAATGGTACCTCACTTGCGTGGGTAGGCATAGTGGCTGCAACAGGAAACGGTCCAAATCGTACGGTGGAGACATTACAATAACCAATAGCAAGATTACCTTCTTTTTTTGGGGGGGGGGCTGAGTTTTTGGACCGGGGCTCGGCGGGCATCTTTGGAAACTACCAAACCCAAACAGTTCTGAAAACTAGACACCCGGGGGAGTCCAGGGAGGTATGGCATGCGTGGGTCCCCCAATGTTTTCCTACCCAGAAATCCCTGCAAACCACAAATTTAGGTTAAAAAAACAGTTTTCCATACATTTTTGCGTGGGATCGCCGTGTCGGCACAAATGTCCTACCACCCTGCGTTCCCCTTGTTCTCCCGAGTAAAATGATACCTCACTTGTGTGGGTGGGCCAAAGGCCTGTGACTAAGGCAGGGGGGCTTAATTTGTTACACTGAAATACTACTTTTTTCAACATTCGTTTTTGGCCTGTTCTGCTTTGGGGCACCCACACAAGTGAGGTATCCTTTTACTCGGGAGAACAAGGGGAGAGCTGGGTGGTAGGACATTTTTGCCGGCACGGTGATTCCACGCAAAAAAGTTTGAAAAAGTGATTATTTTACCTAATTTTAAGGTTTGCAAGGTGTTCTGGGTAGGAAAACGTTCGGGGACCCACGCATGCCATACCTCCCTGGACTCCCCCGGGGGTCTACTTTTCAGAACTGTTTGGTTTTTGTACTTTCCAAAGAATACCACCGAGCCCCGGGCCAAAAACTCAGGTGCCCCCCCCCAAAATCAAGGTTGTTTTGCAATTTGGTATTGTAAATTCACCACCGTACAATTTGAACCATTTCCTTTCGCAGCCACTATGCCTACTCAGGCAAATGAGGTACCATTTTTCTCGGGAGACCTGGGGGAACGCTGGGTGGGTGGAAATTTGTTGATCCACGCAGATTCCGGAACTTTCCACCACAGAAATGTGAGGAAAATGCGTTTTTTTTTCCAATTTCTTAGCTTTGCAAGGGATTCTGGGTAAGAGAACCTGGGGGTAGGCAGTCGAGTGACCCCATCCTGAATTCCCCTGGGTGTCTACTTTTCAAAAATGTATAGGTTTGCTAGGTTTCCCTAGGTGCCGGCAGAGCTAGGGTTCAAAAACAAAAGGTAGTCTCTTTGCCCAAAACGTGCACAATTTCACTGAAAAATTGAGTTGTGACCACGTTGCGTTTTGCACTGTTTCCTGTCGCAGCCACTATGCCTACCCAGGCAAGTGAGGTACCATTTTTCTCGGGAGACCTGGGGGAACGCTGGGGGGGTAGAAATTTGTTGATCCACGCAGATTCCGGAACTTTCCACCACAGAAATGTGAGGAAAATGCTTTTATTTTTCCAATTTCTTAGATTTGCAAGGGATTCTGGGTAAGAGAACCTGGGGGTAGGCAGTCGAGTGACCCCATCCTGAATTCCCCTGGGTGTCTACTTTTCAAAAATGTATAGGTTTGCTAGGTTTCCCTAGGTGCCGGCAGAGCTAGGGTTCAAAAACAAAAGGTAGTCTCTTTGCCCAAAACGTGCACAATTTCACTGAAAAATTGAGTTGTGACCACGTTGCGTTTTGCACTGTTTCCTGCCGCAGCCACTATGCCTACCCAGGCAAGTGAGGTACCATTTTTCTCGGGAGACCTGGGGAAACGCTGGGTGGGTGGAAATTTGTTGATCCACGCAGATTCCGGAACTTTCCACCACAGAAATGTGAGGAAAATGCGTTTTTTTTTCCAATTTCTTAGCTTTGCAAGGGATTCTGGGTAAGAGAACCTGGGGGTAGGCAGTCGAGTGACCCCATCCTGAATTCCCCTGGGTGTCTACTTTTCAAAAATGTATAGGTTTGCTAGGTTTCCCTAGGTGCCGGCAGAGCTAGGGTTCAAAAACAAAAGGTAGTCTCTTTGCCCAAAACGTGCACAATTTCACTGAAAAATTGAGTTGTGACCACGTTGCGTTTTGCACTGTTTCCTGTCGCAGCCACTATGCCTACCCAGGCAAGTGAGGTACCATTTTTCTCGGGAGACCTGGGGGAACGCTGGGTGGGTAGAAATTTGTTGATCCACGCAGATTCCGGAACTTTCCACCACAGAAATGTGAGGAAAATGCGTTTTCTTTCCCAATTTCTTAGCTTTGCAAGGGATTCTGGGTAAGAGAACCTGGGGGTAGGCAGTCGAGTGACCCCATCCTGAATTTCCCTGGGTGTCTACTTTTCAAAAATGTATAGGTTTGCTAGGTTTCCCTAGGTGCCGGCAGAGCTAGGGTTCAAAAACAAAAGGTAGTCTCTTTGCCCAAAACGTGCACAATTTCACTGAAAAATTGAGTTGTGACCACGTTGCGTTTTGCACTGTTTCCTGCCGCAGCCACTATGCCTACCCAGGCAAGTGAGGTACCATTTTTCTCGGGAGACCTGGGGGAACGCTGGGTGGGTGGAAATTTGTTGATCCACGCAGATTCCGGAACTTTCCACTACAGAAATGTGAGGAAAATGCGTTTTTTTTCCCAATTTCTTAGCTTTGCAAGGGATTCTGGGTAAGAGAACCTGGGGGTAGGCAGTCGAGTGACCCCATCCTGAATTCCCCTGGGTGTCTACTTTTCAAAAATGTATAGGTTTGCTAGGTTTCCCTAGGTGCCGGCAGAGCTAGGGTTCAAAAACAAAAGGTAGTCTCTTTGCCCAAAACGTGCACAATTTCACTGAAAAATTGAGTTGTGACCACGTTGCGTTTTGCACTGTTTCCTGTCGCAGCCACTATGCCTACCCAGGCAAGTGAGGTACCATTTTTCTCGGGAGACCTGGGGGAACGCTGGGTGGGTGGAAATTTGTTGATCCACACAGATTCCGGAACTTTCCACCACAGAAATGTGAGGAAAATGCGTTTTTTTTCTCCAATTTCTTAGCTTTGCAAGGGATTCTGGGTAAGAGAACCTGGGGGTAGGCAGTCGAGTGACCCCATCCTGAATTCCCCTGGGTGTCTACTTTTTAAAAATGTATAGGTTTGCTAGGTTTCCCTAGGTGCCGGCAGAGCTAGGGCTCAAAAACAAAAGGTAGTCTCTTTGCCCAAAACGTGCACAATTTCACTGAAAAATTGAGTTGTGACCACGTTGCGTTTTACACTGTTTCCTGTCGCAGCCACTATGCCTACCCAGGCAATTGAGGTACCATTTTTCTCGGGAGACCTGGGGGAACGCTGGGTGGGTGGAAATTTGTTGATCCACGC